>NC_064626.1:955640473-955943504 GCF_023864275.1 Schistocerca cancellata
TAGGGATTACAATTACAATGAACCTAAATTGGAATGATCACATAGATAATATAGTGGGTAGAGCAAACCAAACACTGTGATTCATTGGCAGAACACTTAGAAGGTGCAACAGGTCTACTAAAGAGACTGCTTACACCATGCTTGTCTGTCCTATTCTGGAGTATTGCTGTGCGGTGTGGGATCCGCATCAGGTGAGACTGACGGATGACATAGAAGAAGTACAAAGAAGGGCAGCTCGTTTTGTATTATCGTGAAACATGGGAGATAGTGTCACAGACATGATACGTGAATTGGAGTGGCAATCACTAAAACAAAGGCGTTTTTCGTTGCGACGGGATCTTCTCATGAAATTTCAATCACCAGTTTCCTCCTCCAAATGCGAAAACATTACGTTGGCATCCACCTACATAGGGAGACATGTTCATCATGATAAAATAAGAGAAATCAGGGCTCACACAGAAAAATTTAAGTGCTCGTTTTTCCTGCATGCCGTTCGAGAGTGGAACTGTAGTGAGACAGCTTGATGGTGCTTCATTGAACCCTCTCCCAGGCACTTTATTGTGAATAGCAGAGTAATCATGTAGCTGTAGATGTAGGACGTCATGATGCCATTTCGTTGAAAAGCGACAAGATGTTGGATTAATAACTTTGAAGACACTGGATCTGCACTCAAGAAGAAACCAACAGGACAACTAAGAAGTGTGCGTTCTTCAGCGAACATTGCTGTTGTACGTGAGTCTGTCCTACTGAGCCCACGGTGTTCAATTCATATGCCATCAGCAGTGGCTGGAATGTACCGGAAGAGTGTTCGCAGAATTCTTCAAATAAACAATGACTATGAATTTCTAAACAAGTTGAGGAGGTCAGATGAGGCACATTTTCATCTCACAGGTTATGTGAATAAACAGAACAGACATTACTGGGCAAACACAAACACCCTTTACATGACAGTAAAGTGACAATATGGTGTGGTGTTTTGTCACATGTGATTATCGGACTGTATTTTTTTGAAAATGAACAGGGAAACGCAATAAATGTCAATGCAAATTGTTACATGGAGATGTTATGAACTTTCGTTACACCTGCATTGAACAACTTTCCAAACGTTCAAGAAGCCTAGTTTCAACAGGATGGAGGGTGTAGCCTCCTCCTCACTTATCGACCTTAATGACAGTGAAAAATTAAACTGCGTGCACCTAATGGAAATTTGGGAAAAGCAATCGTCACCGAAGTTAATTTGTCAGTAAAAAGGGAGGAAAGGGTTACATCTAAATGAAGAAAAATGCAAATTAAATTGGTGGAAATTAATTTTGAGAAAAGGGTAAAATTAATAAAGAAAGTAAATGTGCGATCGTTACATTAACAATTAATTGGCGTTAATTAGATATTTGAGATTTGGGGAAAATTACAGTCGCCAGTCCTATGGACAACTACTATAATAACTCAAAATGAAAAATTAATGCACATATAATTAGCACTAAAAGCGTGGCAACTAAAGGTTGACACATGTGTGAAAACTGAATGTTTGTCAGAAGTAATAAATTTCGCTACATTCTGACTTTATTTAGCAAAAGAATTAATAATATTGGAAAATTGAAAATTAATTTAGTGACTGAAATTAATAGTGAACTTTGTTTCTGAAGCACTACGAAATTCAATAAAATAAGGTTAGTCTTGGGCAACCTCAACTATCATTTCAAAAGCTACTTGAATCTACGCAATTTAGAAATAAGAGATTTAACTTTGAACTTGAATTAAATGATTCTAAACAATTAACAATAATAAAATTTAGTACGTACCAATCTGAGCTGCAGTCACAGGTAAGCTAAAATATGGTAACAAAACTCGCACTCTTAATTTGTGCTTGTGTAATCTAAATATTGTAGCCAGCTATGAATACTTTAACTGAACTTTGAAATTAAAGCAGTGAAATGGAATGATATTACTTTAATGCTGGCGTTTGAATTTCAATGACACTCGGGTTCATTCTGGAAAAGGAAGGGACCCTGCTTGGTAATGCAATTGGGACAATGAGCAACAAAGGTTCATGCTACATTGCTGTAATTTTGTGAGACAAAGTGAACAGTTTGAAAAGCTGAGGTCTGCCATACAGTTCTAAAACTTTACGTGCTTCCAGTCTTCTTTGTTGGTTGATTGAAGGTTTGAAGTTGTCGATCGAGGAGGTGGTGACAGACTCATTGTCGGTCGTCGCTGTTGCAGAAGCTGGATGTTGGCACACCTTCTTCTCGACACGGTCACCAGGTGAAACGGGCTATTGCTGTGCGCCAGCTAATGATTCCCATCCACGACACCGTGTCAGGAACTATCATAGCAACTTGAGCGCAATTACATGCTGCCAAACCCCGAAAGCGCGGCAACTCGCATGAGCATCACACAAAGCACCTGCTCCACTGCCCTACTCTAGCCAAACTGCCCTGCTTGCGCTCCATGCAGGAGAGTTAACACCACCAAAGATCCTAAACACTTTGGTTCTCCACATGACCTATCGATGTAATCGTTCGTTAACATAGTTTTCCCTAGGCCAGACCCAGCGTAAAAATATAAATAATATTTACAAAACAAACCAATTATACATCGACATAAATGCATATATATATATATATATATATAAACAAAGATGATGTGACTTACCAAATGAAAGTGCTGGCAGGTCGACAGACACACAAACGAACACAAACATACACACAAAATTCAAGCTTTCGCAACAAACTGTTGCCTCATCAGGAAAGAGGGAAGGAGAGGGAAAGACGAAAGGATGTGGGTTTTAAGGGAGAGGGTAAGGAGTCATTCCAGTCCCGGGAGCGGAAAGACTTACCTTAGGGGGAAAAAAGGACGGGTATACACTCGCACAAACACACATATCCATCCACACATATACAGACACAAGCAGACATATATATATATATATATATATATATATATAGTTATAATAGAAGGAAACATTCCACGAAGGAAAAATATACCTAAAAACAAAGATGATGTGACTTACCAAATGAAAGTGCTGGCAGGTCGACAGACACACAAACGAACACAAACATACACACAAAATTCAAGCTTTCGCAACAAACTGTTGCCTCATCAGGAAAGAGGGAAGGAGAGGGAAAGACGGAAGGATGTGGGTTTTAAGGGAGAGGGTAAGGAGTCATTCCAGTCCCGGGAGCGGAAAGACTTACCTTAGGGGGAAAAAAGGACGGGTATACACTCGCACACACACACACATATCCATCCACACATATACAGACACAAGCAGACATATTTGAAGTCTTCAAATATGTCTGCTTGTGTCTGTATATGTGTGGATGGATATGTGTGTGTGTGTGTGCGAGTGTATACCCGTCCTTTTTTCCCCCTAAGGTAAGTCTTTCCGCTCCCGGGACTGGAATGACTCCTTACCCTCTCCCTTAAAACCCACATCCTTCCGTCTTTCCCTCTCCTTCCCTCTTTCCTGATGAGGCAACAGTTTGTTGCGAAAGCTTGAATTTTGTGTGTATGTTTGTGTTCGTTTGTGTGTCTGTCGACCTGCCAGCACTTTCATTTGGTAAGTCACATCATCTTTGTTTTTAGGTATATTTTTCCTTCGTGGAATGTTTCCTTCTATTATAACCATATCATTAATTTGAACCCAACAATTACGTTTGTTATTGTCGCCTTTGCATTTCGAAATCTTTCCTGTCGTCTTATTTCTCTTTTTTCTCTTTATTTTCTCTTTCTGTTTTTACCAGTAGTTTCACTTTGTATTCACCTTCCCCTTTTACCGTATTCTACTATACAATTTTATCCCGCCTATATATGCTCAACAATACGTAACCCACTTCCCAACCATAACCAAAAAAATTTATTTTCCGCCTTCAACACTACCGCTGCTATAAAATCCACCGTTTCTAGTTCAATAACAGCTGCTTTCACGTATTTAACAACCATTTCGGCTAGTTCTAATAACTTTAACTTTATTTCCACTTCCGTTTTTCGCACTTCACTGATCATTTTAGCTGCTCCCCACAGGTTTTAACGTCATTATTTCTACAATTGTTAGCCCCATTTTCGTAATCTTTCACCACAACACCACTCCTTTAATACGTTTTTTCTAAATTTTCTCGAAATTTTCCCGAATTTCTCCGTCCTTTAACGTGATTTAGCGGTAACACAACCACCTAACCTTTTTGCACATCGCTGTCTACCAACCCAAGTTCACCACAGGATCAACTTAACCAACACTTTTTCGTCTTTTTTCATACCAGATCTCCAATTGCTTTCTAGTTCACCTTTATCTCTCCCCATATATTTCTATCTTTCTTTTTCATTTCAACCTCATGTTAAACTTTCCACCTTCTAATACCATGTCACCCTCACAACACCAGGTCTTCAAATATGTCTGCTTGTGTCTGTATATGTGTGGATGGATATGTGTGTGTGTGTGCGACTGTATACCCGTCCTTTTTTCCCCCTAAGGTAAGTCTTTCCGCTCCCGGGACTGGAATGACTCCTTACCCTCTCCCTTAAAACCCACATCCTTCCGTCTTTCCCTCTCCTTCCCTCTTTCCTGATGAGGCAACAGTTTGTTGCGAAAGCTTGAATTTTGTGTGTATGTTTGTGTTCGTTTGTGTGTCTGTCGACCTGCCAGCACTTTCATTTGGTAAGTCACATCATCTTTGTTTTTAGGTGTGTATATAATAGAGGGAATCATTCCACGTGGGAAAAATATATCTAAAAAGAAAGATGATGAGACTTACCAAACAAAAGCGCTGGCAGGTCGATAGACACACAAACAAACACAAACATACACACAAAATTCTAGCTTTCGCAACCAATGGTTGCCTCGTCAGGAAAGAGGAAAGGAGAGGTAAAGACAACAGGATTTGGGTTTTAAGGGGGAGGGTAAGGAGTCATTCCAATCCCGGGAGCGGAAAGACTTACCTTTGGGGGAAAAAAGGAGAGGTATACACTCGCACACACACACATATCCATCCGCATATACACAGACACAAGCAGACATTTGTAAAGGCAAAGAGTTTGGGCAGAGATGTCAGTCGGGGTGGAAGTACAGAGGCAAAGATGATGTTGAAAGACAGGTGAGGTATGAGCGGCAGCAAATTGAAATTAGAAATTAGCGGAGATTGAGGCCTGGCGGATAGCGAGAAGAGAGGATATGCTGAAGGGCAAGTTCCCATCTCCGGAGTTCTGACAGGTTGGTGTTAGTGGGAAGTATCCAGATAACCCGGATGGTGTAACACTGTGCCAAGATGTGCTGGCCGTGCACCAAGGCATGTTTAGCCACAGGGTGATCCTCATTACCAACAAACACTGTCTGCCTGTGTCCATTCATGCGAATGGACAGTTTGTTGCTGGTCATTCCCACATAGAACGCTTCACAGTGTAGGCAGGTCAGTTGGTAAATCACGTGGGTGCTTTCACACGTGGCTCTGCCTCTCCTCAAACCCGGAACCTTCCACAGAAGAACCCCAAAAGTGCCCCACTTGTGACAGGATACTTTCCGGGACTGGATCAGATTCTGAATGTGGCTCTCCAGCAGGGATACGACTTCCTCAAATCCTGCCCTGAAATGAGATCGATCCTTCATGAAATCCTCCCCACTCCACCAAGAGTGTCTTTCCGCCATCCACCTAACCTTCGTAACCTCTTAGTTCATCCCTATGAAATCCCCAAACCACCTTCCCTACCCTCTGGCTCCTACCCCTGTAACCGCCCCCGGTGTAGAACCTGTCCCATGCACCCTCCCACCACCACCTATTCCAGTCCTGTAACCCGGAAGGTGTACACAATCAAAGGCAGAGCCACATGTGAAAGCACCGACGTGATTTACCAACTGACCTGCCTACACTGTGAAGCGTTCTATGTGGGAATGACCAGCAACAAACTGTCCATTCGCATGAATGGACACAGGCAGACAGTGTTTGTTGGTAATGAGGATCACCCTGTGGCTAAACATGCCTTGGTGCACGGCCAGCACATCTTGGCACAGTGTTACACCATCCGGGTTATCTGGATACTTCCCACTAACACCAACCTGTCAGAACTCCGGAGATGGGAACTTGCCCTTCAGCATATCCTCTCTTCTCGCTATCCGCCAGGCCTCAATCTCCGCTAATTTCTAATTTCAATTTGCTGCCGCTCATACCTCACCTGTCTTTCAACATCATCTTTGCCTCTGTACTTCTGCCCCGACTGACATCTCTGCCCAAACTCTTTGCCTTTACAAATGTCTGCTTGTGTCTGTGTATATGCGGATGGATATGTGTGTGTGTGCGAGTGTATACCTGTCCTTTTTTCCCCCAAAGGTAAGTCTTTCCGCTCCCGGGATTGGAATGACTCCTTACCCTCTCCCTTAAAACCCAAATCCTGTTGTCTTTCCCTCTCCTTTCCTCTTTCCTGACGAGGCAACCATTGGTTGCGAAAGCTAGAATTTTGTGTGTATGTTTGTGTTTGTTTGTGTGTCTATTGACCTGCCAACGCTGCTTGTGTCTGTATATGTGTGGATGGATATGTGTGTGTGTGCGAGTTATACCCGTCCTTTTTTCCCCCTAAGGTAAGTCTTTCCGCTCCCGGGACTGGAATGACTCCTTACCCTCTCCCTTAAAACCCACATCCTTTCGTCTTTCCCTCTCCTTCCCTCTTTCCTGATGAGGCAACAGTTTGTTGCGAAAGCTTGAATTTTGTGTGTATGTTTGTGTTTGTTTGTGTGTCTGTCGACCTGCCAGCACTATATATATATATATATATATATATATATATATATATATATATATATATATACAGGGTGAGTCACCTAACGTTACCGCTGGATATATTTCGTAAAACACATCAAATACTGATGAACCGATTCCACAGACCGAACGTGAGGAGAGGGGCTAGTGTAATTGTTTAATACAAACCATACAAAAATGCACGGAAGTTTGTTTTTTAACACAAACCTCGGTTTTTTTAAATGGCACCCCGTTAGTTTTGTTAGCACATCTGAACATATAAACAAATACGTAGTCAGTGCTGTTTGTTGCATTGTAAAATGTTAATTACATCCGGAGATATTGTAACCTAAAGTTGACGCTTGAGTACCACTCCTCCGCTGTTCGATCGTGTGTATCGGAGTGCACCGAATTACGTAGGGATCCAAAGGGAACGGTGATGGACCTTAGGTACAGAAGAGACTGGAACAGCACTTTATGTCCACATGCTAACACCTTTTTATTGGTCTTTTTCACTGACGCACATGTACATTTCCATGAGGGGTGAGGTACACGTACACACGTGGTTTCCGTTTTCAATTACGGAGTGGAATAGAGTGTGTCCCGACATGTCAGGCCAATAGATGTTCAATGTGGTGGCCATCATTTGCTGCACACAATTGCCATCACTGGTGTAATTAATGTCGTACACGCTGCAGTACATCTGGTGTACTGTCACCGCAGGCTGCTACAATACGTTGTTTCATATCCTCTGGGATTGTAGGCACATCACGGTACACATTCTTTTTTAACGTATCCCACAGAAAGAAGTCGAGAGGTGTAAGATCAGGAGAACGGGCTGGCCAATTTATGCGTCCTCAACGTCCTATGAAATGCCCATCGAACATCCTGTCAAGGGTCAGCCTAGTGTTAATTGCAGAATGTGCAGGTGCACCATCATGCTGATACCACATATGTCGACGCGTTTCCAGTGCGACATTTTCGAGCAACGTTGGCAGATCATTCTGTAGAAACGCGATGTATGTTGCAGTGCTCTCCGATACACACGATCGAACAGCGGAGGAGTGGTACTCAAACGTCAACTTTAGGTTACAATGTCTCCGGATGTAATTAACATTTTACAATGCAACAAATGGCACTGATTACGTCTTGTTTATATGTTCAGGTGTGCTAACAAAACTAACGGGGTGCCATTTAAAAAACGTAGGTTTGTGTTAAAAAACATACTTCTGTGCATTTTTGTATGGTTTGTATTAAACAATTACACAGCCCCTCTCCTCACGTTCGGTCTGTGGAATCGGTTCGTCAGTATTTGATGTGGTTTACGAAATATATCCAGCGGTAACGTTAGGTGGCTCACCCTGTATATATATACAAATAGTAAAACAATTACAATATATAAAGACATAGAAATGTCATATCTTCAGGTAACAAAATAAGGAAAAACATTTATAGTACAATAGAGGGAAATAGGAGGATATGCATTTCCGGCATTACAAGGGACAGCACACACTTCATGGCAATCAATGGCATACGAGTGAGAATTATTTGGCAACCATGTGATCTCATGATTCAGTAACATTCCCTGGCCCCCTAGATCACCAGATTTATTTGGTTGAATTTTTACTTGTGGTGCTACCTTAATAGCAATGTCTATATGATTTGACCAAGAACCGTGGGTGAGTTAAAACAGAGGATTCGGGATGCAATTCACATTATCCCAATTGAGGTGTTGCAGCGGTCAATTAGGAATCTCAACAGCAGATTTCACAAATGTATTTGTACAGGAGGACGCCATCTATGGACTTCATTTAAAAAAAATAATAAATACCATCAATGTTTAAATTACTATGAATTCAATTTCTTTCCTTCATCACTTCTAGTTTTATTGGATTGTGGAAATGTTCCCATTTTTCTGTCTCCCTGTACTTCAGTTGACTGAATAAATAAGGAAGTACAAAAATGTTCAGGGAAATACAGGAATACAGAAAATATAAGTCACTTAGGAATAAAATAAATAGGAAATGCAGCTAAGCTGAGGCAAAATGGTTACAGGAAAAATGTGAAGAAATTGAAAAAGAAATGGTTGTCGGGAGGACTGACTCAGCATATAGAAAGTAAAAATAAATATTGATGAATTTAAAAGCAAGAGTGGCCACATTAAATGCAGAGGAGAGAGAGGATAGATGTAAAGAGTACATTGTAGGTATTCTGTCTGATGACATAGTAGAAGAACTAGGAGTCGACAGGGAGGAAATAGGGAGTCCAGTATTAGAATCAGAATTTAAAAGAGCGTTGGATGATGTAAGATCACATAAGGCAGAAGGAATAGATAACATTCCATCAGAATTTCTAAAATCATTTGGGGTAGTGCCAACAAAACTGCTAATAAAGTTAGTGCGAGAATGTGTGAGACTGACAATATACTACCAGATTTTCAGAAAAACATTATCCACACAATTCTGAAGACAGCAAGAGCTGTCAAGTGTGAAAATTACTGCACAGTCAGCTTAACAACTCATGAGTCAAAGTTACTGACAAGAATAATACACAGAAGAATGGAAAAGAAAATTAAGCATCTTATATATAATTATCAGTTTGGCTTTAGGAGAGGTAAAGGCAACAGTGAGACAATTCTCCTGTTCCATTTGATAATGGAAGCAAGACTGAAGAAAAATCAAGAAACTTTGATAGGATTTGTTGATCTGGAAAAAGGAACTCACATTTGCCTCATAACAGCATATTATGACATTTCTCATCAATGTTTTACCATTACAAGTTCAGCAACCATGGAGTTGTGTGAGATGCCTATGTAAAATATGTCCTATACATGCAATTATTTCAGTTTGTGTGAGATGTATAATCATGTTCCTTCCTTTAAACTAGCGTAACAGTCTCTAGGAACTGCAACATAACATTTATTATAACTTCATATAGTGCTGTGATGTAATTGTTAAAATAATTTACTTATGGTATACTGCACATCAGTGTGTTGAATGTGGTTCTTTCATATGGTGCTATCTAAAACTGTCACCGAGGCAACTGTGATGCAGCATCTGCCATATATGTGAGGGCTGAACGATGGCTGCAGCGATGTGTACAAGTTAATAGATGAGCAATTGTTAAGCAACTGAACAAGCACATGAAGCAAGGGACTGGAATTTATATTGCAATACTACAACTGGACATCAATTGAGTGTCAACAGTGGCCTTTTCAGATGAATCATGTTTTATGCTCCATCAGCATGAAACGTCAAAAGCAAACACACTGCAACAATCATCAGAAGGGTTCAGGCCAGAGGTGGAAGTCTTACATTAGTGGGAAAGTTTTTGTCATATTGCCTGGATGATCTCATCATTCTAAAAGGCACAATGGATCAACACAAGTATGGATCTATCCTTGGGGACCATTCCCATGTCTGCATACAGTTTGTTTTTCCTCGATATGATGGCATCTACCAGCAGGACAATGCAACATGTCACATATCTCACAGTGTATGTGCATGGTTCAACGAATACCACAATGAATTTACCATACATACTCCACTGGCCACCAGACTCCTTGGATTTAAATCCAATCGAGACTCTCCGGCACCTCCTCAACCTGGCTGTTTGCACCATGGATCTCACCCAAGAAACCTAGCACAGTTGGCCATGACACTGGAGTCGCCATGGCTCTCGGATCCCTGTCGGTACCTTCCAGAACTGACTCTCTTCCTGCACATCTCTCAGCAGTCCACACTACAAAAGGTGATTATCCAGGCCTTTGACAGGTGGTCACATTAATGTGACTGGAACAGGGTAGAAGTACTAATAAGTATTGATAATTTAGTAGATTGGAGAAATTGCATTCACAAACTAAGTTACACATTTACTTTTATCTTCTCTGCTTTGCACACAGAGTCACGATTGTTTAATATTATTTTATGCAGCATGTAACTAAGATTTTACACATGTAGCTTGTAACATGAACTGGATCTTAAGACCCCTTGTAACTGACTCAAGTTGTCAGCCCCAATTGCTGCACTCAGTCAGTGGAGCACTAACCTATGAAAGACAAAGACCAGGTTCAAGTTGCCATATGGCACACAGCTGTAAACAGCCAGGAAGATTTAATTATAAGGCAGTTAATAAATTTTATAAGCTAAGTTGTAAATTAACTGTTGAAATGAGATACTTAAATCTGCCAGTTCACAAGAGCAGAGTGTGCACTCTCATGTGAACTTAGACATTCCAGTTTAGGATCCTGAGAATGAATACTGCCATTAATTGTGCACATGTGATGGACTAGTTTCTCTGTGTCATCTATTCAGAGTGGAATATACTTTTTAAATCAAAAAGTACTGTAGTTGAATTAAAGGCCATATAAATTAAATGAAATTGTTATTTTTGTTACAAAAACCCAAGAAAAAATGTGATTCCTTTCTCTCACATATTACTGCTATTAAAGGTATTTAGTATTACTTTCTATCTCATTAATAACATTATATTAGTGAACTGCATTGTAAAAATTAAGCTATGGTAAGTAAATGATATAGGTACTGTACCTAGTAATGGTAACACTTGGCTTGATTGTATTAATTAATGAAGAAGCAGATAGCAGCAGTAATAGAGACTTTAGTGAAGCAATGTGTTTTAATGATTTTAAATTATGTATTTAATTTTGTGGAGAAGCATTTTTCTTAATAAGATTGGCATAAAAGTTCCGTTCAGCGGCAAATAATATTATGCAGTCTTTAAAGACAGTGATTAATTCCTGTGGCAATATGGTCCACCCACCTTTGACAGCAGCAGCCTGTGGTGTTGAACTCTGCAAGTGGTAATTATGGTGAGGTAGTCATCTCTCCCAGCAGGAGTTGTCATTGCTCATGCAAACATCTAGAACAAATGCCCCAATGGGGCACTGTTAAGTGGGGCGTTCCCCAAGGGTCAGTGCTGGGGCCACTGCTGTTTCTCATTTATATAAATGATATGCCTTCTAGTATTACAGGTGATTCAAAAATATTTGTGTTTGCTGATGACACCAGCTGGGTAGTGAAGGATCTTGTGCGTAATATTGAAACAGTAACAAATAATGTAGTTCATGAAATAAGTTCATGGCTTGTGGAAAATAATTTGATGCTAAATCACAGTAAGACTCAGTTTTTACGGTTTCTAACTCACAATTCAACAAGAACCGATATTTTGATCAGACAGAATGGGCATATTATAAGCGAGACGGAACAGTTAAAATTCCTAGGTGTTCGGATAGATAGTAAGCTGTTGTGGAAAGCCCATGTCCAGGATCTTGTTCAGAAGCTAAATGCTGCTTTATTTACCATTAGAACAGTATCTGAAATAAGTGACACTTCAACACGAAAAGTAGTCTACTTCGCATATTTTCATACGCTTATGTCGTATGGTATTATTTTTTGGGGTAATTCTTCTGATTCAAAAAGGGTATTTTTGGCTCAAAAACGGACTGTTCGCGCTATATGTGGTGTAAGTTCGAGAACCTCTTGTCGCCCCCTATTCAAAAATCTGGGAATTCTGACATTGCCCTCACAGTATATATTTTCTTTAATGTCGTTTGTTGTTAGCAATATTAGCCTATTCCCAAGAGTTAGCAGCTTTCACTCAGTTAATACTAGGCAGAAATCAAATCTGCATGTAGAATGCACTTCCTTGACTCTTGTGCAGAAAGGAGTGCAGTATTCTGCTGCATCCATTTTCAATAAGCTACCACAAGAACTCAAAAATCTTAGCAGTAGCCCAAACTCTTTTAAGTCTAAACTGAAGAGTTTCCTCATGGCTCACTCCTTCTATTCTGTCGAGGAGCTCCTGGAAGAGCTAAAAAATTAAGCAAATTCCAGTGTTACATTGTTGATTGTCTTCATTTAAACTTACGACTTGTCACCTGAATATGTTTTTTTTTTTATATATTTCATTTTATCTGTCTCTAATATCGTGTTATAATTCCATGTATTGACTCGTTCCATGACCATGGAGACTTCTCCTTAATTTGGTCCCACGGAACAATAAATAAATAAATAAATAAAATAAATAAACTTATGCCAACATGACTTTACTGTAATCGGGGAATCAAGTATGAACATAATGTAAACCATCGATCTGTCTGACAAGGAAGTAACACGTATTTTGTCAAAAGGGGATGGGGATCCAATTTTGTTAAAGAGGACTTTAATATGGCTCATGTTTCTCATTTTATGCCGAAAATGAGTATATTTATTTATTAAGTCTTTGCACACAATTTGCTTGGGCATGGTCTTCTTACAAATAGCATGTGGTCAATAAAATTAAGCAAGAAAAGCTCGACCTAAAAGAGTATGGCATGTACTCTGAGCAGTGCTGTGTGTGTGTGTGTGTGTGTGTGTGTGTGTGTGTGTGTGCACTCTATTGGCAGACGACTTAAAATTCGAATATAATGTGTTGTCTCTTTGCTAACGAAGCACAGCTCAGTCTTATAATATAATGTTCATCATCGTAGAGTAGAAGAATCTCAACATTGGCTTGACTAACTTATTAAGTTCCATGTTGTCAAATCTCTTTTGACAGTATCAGTTTATCTGCAACTACAATATTTTATTTAAATTTATGATTTATCTGAAACCACGTCGTAATCTACTCTAGAACTACATCTACATGGATACTTTGCAAATCACGTTTAAGTGCCTGGGAGAGGGTTCATCAAACCACCTTCACAGTCCTCTAGTATTCCAATCTCGTATAACGTGCGGAAAGAACGAACACCTATGTCTTTCCGTACGAGCTCTGATTTCCCTTATTTTAACATAGTGATCGTTTCTCCAAATGTAGGTCAGCGTCAATTTAACATTTTCGTATTCGGAGGAGAAAGATGCTGATTGGAATTTCGTGAGAAGATTCCGCTGCAACGAAAAATGCCATTGTTTTAATTATGTCCACCTCAAATCCTGTATCATTTCAGTGACACTCTCTCCCCTATTTTGCGATAACATAAAACGTGCTGCCCTTCTCTGAACTTTTTCGATGTACTCCGTCAATCCTATCTGGTAAGGGTCCCACGCCGCACAGCAGTATTCTAAATGAGGATGGACAAGGGTAGAGTATGCAGTCTCCTTAATAGATCTGTTACGTTTTCTAACTGACCCGGCAATAAAACGAAGTCTTTTTTTAGCCTTCCCCTACAACATTTTCTATGTGTTCGTTCTAATTTAAGTTGCTCATAATTGTAATTCCTAGGCATTTAGTTGAATTTACGGCCTTTAGTGACTGATTTATCGTTTAACCAAAGTTTAACGTATTCCTTTTAGCACACATGTGGATGAACTCACACTTTTCGTTATTTGGGGTCAACTGCCAATTTTCGCATCATTCAGATATATTTTCTAAATCGTTCTGCAATTTGTTTTATCTTCTGATGACTATATTAGTCGATAAACTACAGTGTCATCTGCAAACAACCGTAGACCATATCTCAGATTGTCTCCCAAATTGTTTATATAGATACGGAGCAGCAAACGACACACAACACTACTTTGGGGAACGCCAGAAATCACTTCTGTTTTTACACGAGGACTTCCTGTCAATTACTACGAACTGTGACTTCTCTGACAGGAAATCGCGAATCTAATCACATAAATGAGTCGATATTCCATAAGCACCCAATTTCACTGCATCCCGCTTGTGTGGTACAGTGTCAAAACCTTCCGGAAATGCAAAAATACGCACTCAATCTGAAATCCCTTGTCAGTAGCACTCAAAACTTCATGCGAGTATAGAGCTAGTTGTGTTTTACAAGAACGATGTTTTGTAAATCCATGTTGACTGTGTCAACAGACAGTTTTCTTCGAGGTAGTTCATAATGTTGATACACAATATATGTTCCAAAATCGTTCTACATATCGACGTTCATAATGTTGATACACAATATGTGTTCCAAAATCGTGCTGCATATCGACGTTAATGATATGGGCCTGTAATTTAGTGGATTAGTCCTACTACCTTCCTTGAATACTGGTGTGACCTGTGCAACCTTCCAGTCTTTGGATACGGATCTTTCGTCGAGCTAATGGCTGTATATGATTGTTAAGTGTGGAGCTATTGCATCAGCATACTCTGGAAGGAACTTAATTGGTCCACAGTCTGGAGCAGAAGACTTACTTTTATTAAGTGATTTAAGTTGCTTCACTACTCTGATGATATCTACCTCTATGTTACTCATGTTGGCACCTGTTCTTGATTCTAATTCTGGAATATTTACATCGTCTTCTTTTGTGAATGCATTTCGGAAGGCTGTGTTTAGTAACTCTGCTTTATCAGTACTGTGTTCGATAGCTTACTTCACATTCAGCTAGAATCTCTGGAATTTTTTGCCAGGTTTCGAGACGAAGTTTCGTTGTGGGAACTATTATAAGCATCTCGCATTGAAGTTCGCGCTAAATTTCGAGCTTCTGTAAAAAATCCCCAATTTTGGAGATTTTGCGTCTGTTTAAATTTGGCATGTTTTCTCTGTTGTTTCTGCAACAGTGTTCTGACCCGTTTTGTGTACCAAATGAGGGGCAGCTCCGTCGTTTGTTAATTTATTTGGTATAAATCTCTCAATTACTGCCGATACTATTTCTTCGAATTCACGCCAGATCTGGTCTACACATACAGTATATCGTTAATTTGGAAGGAGTGGAGATTGTCTCTCAGGAAGGCGTCAAGTGAATTTTTATCTGCTATTTTGAATATGTATATTTTTCGTTTATTTCTGAAGGATTTGGGGGTTACAATATTCAATCTCGCTACGGCAACCCTATGTTCACTAATCCCTGTATCCGTTTTGATGCTCGTTATTAGCTCGGGTTATTTGTTGCTAAGAAGTCAAGTGTGTTTTCAAAACCGTTTACTATTCACGTGGGCTCATGAACTAACTGCTTGAAAAAATTTTCAGAGATGTTTTTAGCACAATTTCGGATGATTTTTATGCAGAATTAAACACGTATTTTCGCCGAAATATTGAGGTTAAATTCAAGTCATCACCAACTATAATCGTATGAGTCGGGTACGTGTTTGAAATTAAACTCAAGTTTCCTTTGAATCTTTCAGTAATTGTATCATCTGAATTGGGAGGTCGGTAAAAGGATTCAATTATTACTTTATTCCGGTTTCCGACAGTGACCTCTGCCCTTACTAACTCACAGGAGCTATCTACATCAATTTCGAGACAAGATAAACTACTTCTAACAGCAACAAACACGACACCGCCAACCGTGTTTAGCCTATCCTTTCGGAATACCGTTAGGTTCTTCGCATAAATTTCAGCTGAGCTTATCTCTTCCGTCTTTAGCCAGCTTTCAGTGCCTATAACGATTTGAGCGTCAGTACTTTCTATTAGCGCTTGGAGTTCTGGTACTTTACCAACACAGTTACGAAGATTTACAAGTGTTATACCGAC
Organism: Schistocerca cancellata; assembly: GCF_023864275.1. Lineage (NCBI taxonomy): Eukaryota > Metazoa > Arthropoda > Insecta > Orthoptera > Acrididae > Schistocerca > Schistocerca cancellata. Next base: position 955,656,617 of record NC_064626.1, read on the forward strand.
GGTTCCTGTATATACGTTCTTCCTGTGTTCAGCCTACACCCTTTGTGATTAAAGCCCTTTTTGTGTTTTTTCGAGATCTTCTAACCTGAAAAACCGCCCAGTCCATGCCACACAGCCCATGCTATCCGGGTAGCTACCTCCTGCGTATAGTGGACACCTGACCTATTGAGCGGAACCTGAAACCCAACCACCCTTGGTGCAAATCGAGGAATCAGGAGCCTACACGGTCGCAGAACCGTCTGAGCCTCTATGTCAGAACCTCCACTGGGCTATGTAGTAGAGGTCCGCAATCAGTCCTGTCAACTATGCTGCAAATGGTCAGCTCTGCTTTCATCTCGCAAGCAAGACTAGCAGCCTTTACCACTTCTGTTAGCTGCTCGAAATCAGAGAGAATGTCTTCTGATCCAGAGTGACACACGTCAAAGAATCCCACGTTTCTTAATTCAGTTTCAAATTTTATTAAAGTAATAGGTTGGTGCGTATGTTCATAACGTTTCTCCGTAACTTTAATAAACACAACAAATACACGTAACATAAAGAATTCGTTGAGCCATGTTTGGAGCACATTTTGATCTGGAAAGGAAGTTCCTTAAAGGTTGTTTGATAGAGAGCGAGAAAGGTGAAAACTGAGGGCTTGATCAGATGAATAAGGTGGGTGCAGAATGACTTCCCAACCCAACTCACGAATGGTGCTTTTGTCAGTCTAGCAGACTGCGGAAGTGCGTCATCAGGGAGTAGCATCACTTCCTGCCATCTTACTGGTCATTTTCTTGGGATCTGTGTGCAAAACGTCTCAGTTGTTGACAATGAATGTCAGCAGTGCCTATAATATGGAATGTTAAGAAGTTGCAGAGGAGCGAGATTCATCTGAATCGTTATGTTAAACACAGACTATTAAACGAAAATGCTGTTGGATGGTAATTAAGTGAAAATGACTCACAATATAAGAAAAGTTGGAAAGGGTAGCTCAAAAGATTACCATTATTTTTTCAAGGAAGGGGGGGATAAAGAGAAAGCCATATAAAACTTAGCGAGTCCACATTATTCTAGTTGTACGGCGAGGTTAAGAGAGGCCAACAATACACATGATCGCAGGCACCCATCAGACATGCTCAGCTTTTGAAGAGTGCTTGGAAACGGAGACAGAGTTAAACTAGGAGAAGATCTCTGCTGATATACGACAGAAAACGTAGGTGAAGCTGACGGAGAAATTCCCATAGGCATGACATCCACTGAACATACCGTAGGAAGTGGATTCATACCCTCTCAGCGACCTTTCAGCTTACCATTATGCCTGATGCTAAACCTCCCCGACGCCCCTCTGTCACCAAATTAAGTGACTTTCAAGTGCAAAAACATACACTGAGCAGACAAAAGAGGATTTCGAGCAAGGGGAGCAAAGTTATTCCGTCAATGGAATAGAAATAAATTGCACTTTAATGTTGCAAACATGGTACAATGGTTTGTTTCGATGTTCCAAGAGACATTACGTATGTTGTAGGCCTACGTCTGTGTAAATCGAAAATGCCATGTGCTTTTTAGTGCCTTAAAGGAAATCTTTGTTTTTAAATTTTAGAGGCCTTTCGTTAATAACCAGCATTGGAGAGTGAATCTTTGAAAATGCGAGCCACCTCTGCCTGCGAAACTTCAGGGAAATCATTAAAAAAAAACCAGCTGAAGAATACGAGACACCAAGCAGTATGTCAACAAATGGCCATGAAAGCCTCAGCAGTTCTGTAGTTACACGCTATTTTAGTATGTGGGACTAGCGACCGGAGAGTACCCAACTTTTTACGCGTTCATGATTCATTACTTTTTTACTGTACTTTTGAGACTGTGATTTGCTGTTGTTTGTGTTAGTTTTAGATAGATCACATTGTTTATATGGCCTATTGCCACATATACTTCCGATTTCCTTAATTTATTTAAAATATTTTGAAATTTAGATTACTGGTGCTTCTGAGCTGAATAAGAACCTATTCTGCTTCTGTCCAGCCATCGTATAGATGGCTGCAGTTGCATTTTCTTATGTGCTTTCATTCTATATATTTGTTTCTGTTGCGTATATTGTGATACTACCATAGTGTTTGAAGCAACAACATTCCAGACTTCGATCAGCCAATTTTATTTTTCTGCTTTTTTTATACTTTGCTATTCAGAGATTTGTAGAGGGGACTGTGTATTGTACACTACTGGCCATTAAGATTGCTACAACAAGAAGAAATGCAGATGATAAACGGGTATTCATTGGACAAATATATTACACTAGAACTGACATGTGATTACATTTTCAAGCAATTTGGGTGCATAGATCCTGAGAAATCAGTACCTAGAACAACGACCTCTGGCCGTAACAACAGCTTTGATATGCCTGGGCATTGAGTCAAACAGAGCTTGGATGGTGTGTACAGGTACAGCTGCCCATGCAGCTTCAACATGATACCACAGTTCATCAAGACTGGTGACTGGCGTATTGTGACGAGCCAGTTGCTCGACCACCATTGACCAGACGTTTTCAGTTGGTGAGAGTTCTGGAGAATGTGCTGACCGGGGCAACAGTCGAACATTTTCTGTATCCAGAAGGGCCCGTACAGGACCTTCAACATGCGGTCATGCATTATCCTGCTGAAATATACGTTTTCGCAGGGACTGAATAAAGGATAGAGCCATGGATCGTAACACATCTGAAATGTAACGTCCACTGTACAAAGTGCCGTCAATGCGAACAAGAGGTGACCAATTGCACGCCATACCATCACCCTGGGTAATACGCCAGTATGGCGATGACGAATACGCCCTTCCAATGTGCATTCACTGCAATGTCGCCAAACACAGATTTAACCATCATGATGCTGTAAACAGAACCTGGATTCATCCGAAAAAATAACCTTTTGCCATTCGTGCACCCAGGTTCATTGTTGAGTACACCATGGCAGGCGCTCCTGTCTGTGATGCAGCGTCAAGGGTAACCGCAACCATGATCTCCAAGCTGATAGTCCATGCTGCTGCAAACATCGTCAAACTGTTCGTGCAGATGGTTGTTGTCTTGCAAACGTCCCCATCTGTTGACTCAGGAGTGACTGCGTCACTCATGATTTTCTTACGTTTTATAAAATTGACTTAGTTACCCAGAACCTACAAATGATTCTACTTTCCCTTTTACCCAATAATAATATAATATAATAATAACTATAATAAAAAATCATTTATTTTACATACATTCGGCATAGGTGAATGCAATGCAATTAAATAAATTAGAGAATTAACTATTATTTTAAAAATAATTTTTAAAATGACATTTTTACATCATTTTCTTAGCCCCAAAAATTATCCTATTTTTGACTTCTGTGAAAAACGCGTTTCTTAGAATTATTTTCGTATCAAATTTTAAGAAAAGCATTTTTTATAAATTTTTCTTACCCCAAAAAACCGTCCTATTTTTGACTTCTGTGAAAAACTTGTGTTAGACATTATATGAAAGAATAAGTATATAAAATAATTTACTTTCTGCTTTAGCAGCCATAAGATTGTATAGATGAGGTAAATATGATTTCAGGGTCTAAATTTTTAGTTTTGGTTTTTTTAAAAATCTAAATCTGATCAGTAAGAAAATTACTTTCCTTTTAGCTGCTTTCTGATTGTAAGTAAATTAATTAAAACAAAAGTTAATTACTTTAAAAATTTTACATTGTGAATGTAAGTAAATTAATTAAAATAAATTAGTTAACAAAGGTAAATTCTATTAAAACTTTTATTTTTTATTTTTTCTATCATTCTTAAATGTTTCAGAAATGTATATAAACATGAAGTTAACACTTTACTAAATTTTATAAGTTTTTCATTCATGTATATAGAAGCAAATGTTAATAATTAAAAATTTTCAGGAAGTAATCTACTGTATATTGTGCATCATGTGTAAGATTCTTTTTACCATACATAATTACATAAGGAAGTGTATCATTCGGAATTTTATCATTAAAAGTAGCACAAAGTTTTGTAGTTGTTTTCTGTGCATTTACAACATTTTTTCTACATGTCATATTGATTACATAAATTGGATAATTAGTTATAAAACTAAATGGATTAATATCAATATCTAATTTTAGTAAAGTAATTTGGTTAAAATCGAGAACTGCATTATATGCCTTACGAAAATTATTTGGCGGATTAATATTCCACATTTCTTGAGGAAAAAGTTCATTTCTACCATTTTTAAATAAGTATTCCGTATTTTAACATGATCACATAATGATAAATCAACTAAGTGATTATTTTTATGATTTGTCTGAAATGTAACAAATACGAAGTATGGCATATCAAATTCTGTAGAGTTATAGTAAATTGTAATATTTACGAGTAGTTCAATACTGTTTTTAACAGATAAACCAGCAACTTCTTGTGTTTGAAGTTCATAAAAAGAAATAGGAATTTTCGGATTTTTAAGAATAATTTCACATTGTTCAAGTTCATAATTTGGTTCATATTTAACAACTGGTACACGAATTTCCATAGATTCTATAACTATTTTTCCTTCTGTAGGAAGTGTATCTTTTATTTCAATTCCAGCATCATTCGTATCAGCCCCAGTAGTTGAACTATGTCTAAAAATTGCAGCTAAATCTCCTTCCCACATAATGTCTTTATAATGTTTAAAAAAATCCACCAGATAATGATAATGGATATAGTAGTTCACTTCTTTTACTATTTATTTTTCCTGTATTAATTATATGTCCTTCTAAACTTATTTTATCAGTAACAGATGAAGTTAGATGGAGTAAAACAGATGAAGAAAATAAAAGAATGTTCAATTCTAGATAAAATATTATTTTCATTGTTTATCGCTATGAAATCAAACAGTTTTGCTTCATAATTATCAATTAATTTTTTGTTTGATTTTCCATCATAAGTTGGATAATCTATACCATCATTTCCAATAATAGTAAATTTCATCTACAATTGTGCATGATTTGGATGAAGCCAATCATCGTTGTTAGGAACACTTAAATTATTTTTAGTTTTCTCATTCGCAGGGAATGAGTAAAACTGGTAACTTTTAATTTTATTCATGATTTATTAAGGAAAAAATTTATTAGCATCAACAAAGCAGACTTCAGTCTGCAACTAAGATCTTTCTAAAACAACTGTTATACTAGCACCATTAAAGTCTATTAAATTATCATATCCATCAGTTATAGTAACTTCTAAATCTTGAATTGTATTAAAAATAGGAAAATTTACAGGATATTTTGGTTCATAAATTATTGGCCCACCAAACTCTGCATTATGTTTAAATGAAGCAATAATATTAGTTTCTTTATGAAAATGTTCATTATGTTTTACATACATTCCGTCAGCAAGATTAAAATTTATATTTATTAATTCAAAAGGAATTATTTATGAATATCTTTAGCTACTGCATTTTCATTAGCTAATACAACTTGATTATTAAAACCAAGTAAACTTCCAATGCTATCTTCTATATCCATATACAATTTTACATCACATTCAATAAGAATTCCATTTAAAATTTCATCTGCTTTAATATGTATATTACGTTTTCTCGAATGAATAAATTTTTTCTAAATTTTTAAAACTATATTGACCTACAGGAATTTCTATTGTTTCTCCATCACAATAAAGTTTATTACTTTTTTGTAATATTTGGTGTTAAGAAAGTTGAATAAAAACCAACTGGTGAAACATTAGTATAACTATCATATACTGGAACAGTTAATCCTTTTCTAAGTATTGAAGATTTATCATTAAGTTGAAAAAGGCAGCTCATTTATTATTGAAAAAAATTATTAAATAAATGAACAAAACAGAGTGGGAGCCTATTTTTAATTCTTAAAAACAAACATGGTTAACTTTTACCAAATTCTATTAGATGTGCAATAATTGGACAAGTGGTTGTGGAAAAACAACAATAATGATTGATAATTATATTTTAGCTCCAGGATGGTTAAATTGGGAAAAAATTAAACATTTATATGTTTATTCATCAAGCTTAGTTCAGCCAAAGTATCACCAATTTGTAAAACAATGTAATAAAATTGAAGATAAAAGTAATGAAAATATTGTTAGTTTTATTGACAATAATGAAGAAATTATTCCTTTAGAAGAATGTGAAAATAATTCAGTTGTTGTATTTAATGATTTTATAGATTATTTTACTAGAAGAAGACAAAAAAAAGATTACTTTTATTTAGCTCAAACTTATTCAAAAATACCAAATCATTTAGTTAGAGACAATTTAAATTTTTTAAATATCTTTAGAAAAGATGGTACAAATTTAAATCATATTTACCATAATTTGTTGGTGGAGATTTAAAGTTTGATAATTTTAAAGAAATCTGTAGCAGATGTTGGAATGATGAATTTGGATTTTTCAAAATAGCTATGTCTATAAAACCAAATGAAGGTAAGTTTAGAAACAAAATACAACATTTCTTAACAATGTAATCATTAAATAAAAACATTAACTTTAACGTTAAACGAAAAACATAAACATAAACATTATCATAAACATAAATTTAAACATAAACATAAACATCAAACCAAAGTAAATTAAATTAAAGTTCAATAATGAACAATTAATGCAATTGAACAATTTTTAGCAGATGTTCAGAAAAGGGAAAAAAGTAAAGAAAGTCGGTGGAAAATTACTTATTACATTAGGTATTCCTTTTGTTAAAAAATTATTGATTATTTAACAAAAAAGAAAGATAGTAAACAACTAACACAACATTAAGGCGGATTTTTACATTATTATTAGCTGCGTTACTTTATTTAGCAACAATTGGTTCTTTAGCTGGTGGATCTGCAGCAATTGTAAATGCAGCTATAAATAAGAAGAAAGCAGATAAAGAATTAGAAGAACAAAAAATAATTTAGAAATGGAAAAGAAAACTGGTAATGGAATAAAGAAAACAAAAAAATTTCAATAAAGTAACTGACAAATATCGCAATGCATTAAGTAATTTTGATATAGGAGAACTTACTAAACAATTAAAAATTCAAAACATTAGTGGTGTATACATGATTGATGAATTAGTACATAAGCCATTTAAAATTGAATATGGTTTAGTTAATTTAGATATATCTGATAATCCTGGTACACATTGGATTTGTTATTATAAAAGTAATTCTAAAAAAGTTGCTTTTGATTCATTCGGTGACAATATACCAAAACTATTAGTTAATTATTTAGGATAACGTGAATTATATTACAATACAGAAAGAATACAAAATTTTGATGAAGTAACATGTGGTGATTTGTGTCTTTTTGTTTTAAAATTGCGTCGTGAAAATTATTAATTTTAATGATATTTTAGATTTAATAAATGGAAATTTTTGGAAATAAGATGCATATATATAAACAAAATGAACAAGTAGTTAATACATTTACATTCGATCTAGAAAAAATTGAAAATATGATTAAGCAATTTGATCCAAAGATCACTAATTGAATGAAACTATTTCAAAAAGAATTTAATGCTATTTTTAAAAAAAACTTAAAGTTATATTGGTAAAAGAATAGAAGACATGCTAATGTAAATGATCCAATTGATTTAAAAGATGTAGTGAGCAAACAACAAAAGAATATGTTAAAAAACCAAAATACACAAGAATTCTAACACAGTTCAGTAATTATTTTATGAAAAAAGAAGTAGAAAAAGCTTCTTCAGATTATTTCTCAAAAGCAGATTTAACTCCATACTGAAATAAGTTAAGTAATCTTAAAGAAAAAGTTTATGATAAACAAATAATTGAATTTACTTTTATAACAGTTGGTGAACAAAAAATGTATAATTTTTAATTCGATTTCATACTTAAAAGAATTATTATTGTTGGTAAAAGTATAAATAGAGTTTTTAACTTTGATGATTTTGATATAACAGTAAGTGTAGCTGATAGGCAATAAAAAATAAATAATAATAGTCAATCAACAATGGCACATAAAAATAAAATTTTGAACTGTAATATTGATCGTTTCTCTTAATACTGTAGATGTAAATATAATTGTATTTTGTGAAATAATTTAAATTTTAGTAAATTTTTTATCTATATAAATGGAAAATCAGGGTCACATGATTATCATATTTATTGTTTAAAGCGTAAAAATTTTATTGATACACATATTCCTCATAGAGTAATAACTAAAAATGAATGACAAAGAATTGAAAGTCTTTGTACAATTTGTAAATCTAAGAAGAGTAAATTTGTTAAAAAAATTTGTGAGTGCTGGTGAAGGCTTAAATAATATTGTTGAAGAAATAATTACATAAACCAATGAGAAAGAATTTTGAAAGAAGGTATGTTGTTTCTTTTAGTATAGATGAGTTATGGCAAGATTTAGTTGAAATGGATTCAGGTAATTTAAATGGTATTTCTAAAATAAAGAAAGGATATAAATATTTATTGACTGTTATTGATGTCTTTTCGTAATTTGCTTGGGCTGTTCCTTTTAAAGCTAAAACAGCTAAAAATATAGTTGATGCATTGGAAAAAAATTTTATAGATAAAAACCCACATAAGTTACAAACAGGTAATGGCAAGGAATTTTATAATTAAGAATTTAAAGAATCAATAAAGAAATATAACAACAATCATTATTCAACTGTTTCAGAATTAAAAGCTTCAGTTGTTGAATGTTTTAGCAGAACATTTTAAGAAAAAATGTGCAAGAAATGTTCTTTACAAGGAAATTATAAAGGGATCGATTTAGTGAACGATCTAATTCTTGAATATAATAATACAAAAATTCTACAATAAAAATAAAACCAATAGAAGGAAATGAAAAAAAAAATTAAAAATAATTAACATTGTATCTAGTGAGTAAGCTAAATTTAAGAAAAAGGTGATAAATTGAGAATTAGTAATCTTAAAGGTCTTTTCGAAAAATGATATACAGCTAATTGGTCAACAGGAGGATTTGAAATTGAAGAGGTTATTTATTCGAGTCCAATTACATATAAATTAAAAGATATAAAAAGAAATTTTTATGAACAATACTACAGAAAACAAAATATCCAAATGTATACTTAGTTGAAAGAGTTTTATGAAAGAAAGGAGATAAAGTTTATGTTAAATGGTTAGGTTGTGATAATTCACACAATAGTTGGGTAAACAAAGAGAAAGTAATTTTATAGTTGTTCAGTTTGATGATGAAATCTTCGATTTACATTGTTGTTGCTGTAAATAAGATAATAGTTATATTCACATTCATCATCAAATAATTTTAAAGGAATGAATGTTCGTATTAAACTGTCATTAATTGTTTTAGGAACTACTTGTAGTAATAAATTATTTATTTCTTCATTTCTTTTACCTATTATTTCTGAACCAATACTAACTGTTTCTCTCAAATCTTTTAATTGAATTATTTCTGTGTTGAATTTATTCAATTCTTCCAGTTGTTCTATACAATTATCTTTGTATTTTATTTGATATTTATAGGCAATAGTCATCTCTTTTTTAATCTCATATTCTCCATGTTTTCTAATTGATGGTAAAACTTCATGAGTAACCCATCTTATAAATTGTTTAGCTTCTTCTTCATTGATGAAAATAGTTTGTTTATCAATTCTTTATTTGGCCTCACAAAACGTGATGCTAAAAAAATTTAGCTAAATTTGCTTTATCTTCCGAATCAACATGTTTAATTATTGCATCATTCATGTTTCTGTGTTCTAAAATCTCAGCAACATCTTTAGCTTTGAACCATGGATTATTTTCTTCATCAATAATCATGAAAACCTGCTTATTATTGTAAGTAAGCTTATTGTTGATGATATCTACAATCGATTCCATTTAAGAGAAATTTTTTTATTAGTCTCACAAAAAATAAATAGTAGTTTAAATTTTTAGCAATTATAGCTAATTTTCTTATAAATCCTATAAAAATTATTTCTTATAAATAGAGAACCAAAACAAAATGCGAATTAAACTAAGAGAAAGTTATGTACCAATTGAGGAATGTGAAAAAGATTTTTTTGTCCCATTTGCTTAAGTGACGAAAATAATAATCAATTTGTTAAAACAAGCTGCAAACATATTTTTCATAAAGAATGTATTGATGAATGGTTAAAGGAAAAAGAAAATTGTCCACTTTGTGAACTATTATTAAAAATAAAGTACCAGAAAAATCTGAAATAATTGATTTTATGATGATGCTGATTATTGGTGATGATTATTTTTAAAATAATTTATATGATTAATTTTAAACAAAAAAATTACTTTTTTACAATTCTAATAAATTTGTTTCTATGTAAATGGTGCAAGTTTGACAAGATTGTTCTGTGAAAACTACATTTTGTAAATATTGTAATACAGAGTCATCAATAGATAATTTTACTTTACAAAAATACACAAAAGATGGTTATAGAACTATATGTAGGCCATGTTTAAATAAATATCATGCAGAAAATTCCAATAAAAATCGAATTCCCTGTGTATGTGGAAAAAGTGTTGCTAAACATTATTTCAAAGAACATGTAAGACGAAATCGAAGTGAAGAACATACGAAAATGGAAAATGAATGTACAATGAGTAATGAAGAAGTCATAAGTGAAGAAATAAAGAAATGTAAAATTTGTCAAGAAATTTAAGACTTAGATTCTTTTTATATAAATCCATCACATAAAGATACACATAATAGTAAATGTAAGAAATGTTCCTTAGAATAAATTAAGTATAAGACAGCCTTAACTTTAAATAATAATCCTTTATGATTAATTATCTATTATATAATACTACTTATCGAACTATTATATAATTATCATTTTATTAAACAATAGTTTTTACAGATATAATAAATTTGTTTGTAATGAATAGAACAGCAAACTAATTGATTGTTAAACTAAATAGTAAACTAATTATTTTAAAAACTAATTGATAGGTAATCTAATTCTCGTTTTGATTAATTATTTATTAAATAATAATCCTTATCCATCTATTAAATAATTATCACTTTATTAATAAACATATTTTTTTTTAAATCTAATAATTTTTTTGTAATAAATAGAAGAGGAAAATAGAAAGTTACATTTTTGTTCAACTAGAATAAATTGCTAATCAACTAGAACGATACAGTGTTGCAAGACTTTGTGAATTTTTTAAATAAATAGTTTATGAGGATATTCAAATAAACATAAAGCTGATTTAATTAGATTTACTACTAGTAATCGTTCAATTAGTGTTAGAAATCATCCAATAATTTTTGGAAAAAAATATATCTCATCATATACCTGATACTGCTTCAGCTGTTGGTGAATTAAGTGAAAATAATACAGTTAGTGTTGAAAATAATTCATCTGAAGTAAACGAAAATCATAAAAATTATTTAACTGAAGTAAGTAAAAATTATAAAAATATTATTAATATTTATATACCTGAAGATGGAAGTTCAAATCAAACAAATATTGTTACAAATTCTATTGCTGAACAAAGTAAAAAACTTTGGAAAAAGTTACCATTTTATGATATTTATGATGTTTTTCTACTACAGAAGATAAATCATTAAAAGGAATAATTCCATTTCCTACAAATATATCTCAGACACCAAGAGATAGAAAAACAATTAAAAGTTACTATGTAGAAAAAGCATTTCCAGTCAGATTACAACCTATAAATTTAGAAAATAGTATAGAGATACTTGATCCTAATAATTTCTTAAATGCAGTAAAAACAAAAATTTTTAAAATTGTTAAAGAGTATTTGAAAGTACATCATGGTATAAAGGTAAATTTTAATTTATATTGTTAATATAAACAACAAATAGATGAAATAAATGCAAAAGTTCATGAGTTTGGACAACAAACACCAAACTATACTATTTTAACAGAAAAAGATTTTTATTAAAAATTCAGATATGGTAAAAGACGCATTTTAGAAAAAATTCATAGTTACAAGCAAAAGGATCAGAATGGTCATTAAATACAATTATTGGTTTACAGTTAGCAATTAACAAATAGGTTCCACTAAGAAGATCATCTCATATTGATATACATGAAGTAATAAAAAACAAAAAAGCTTGTATTAATGGAAAAATAATGATCAAATTTGTTTCCTGTTGTCTATAAATTCAGCTTTGTTTCCTGTAGATAAAAATTTTGAAAGAATAACAAACTAAAAGATGTCGGTCTTGATCTTGATAAAAAACTTGAAAATATTGAATTTCCTGTACTAATTGATCACACACCAAAAATACAAAAATAATTAATGTATCTATTGATGTTTATTCATTTGATGATGAAGATAAAAATTATCATCTGTCTCCATTAAAAATAACAGAATCAGAAGGAGAAACATGTAAATCTACTTTATTTCAAGAAAGATAATAACTCACATTACTGTTATATAAAAAATATATCTAGACTTGTGTCAAGTCAAATTACCAAACATGAAACAGTAAAATTTATTTGTGAATTATGTTTACTACATTTTAATAGTAAAGAAAAATTAAATGAACACACAAGAAAACTTTTAACTAATAAACCATTAAAAGATGAAGTACCAGGTAAAGGAGAATCTGTTTATTTTAAAACTTATCAATTTACACAAAAAGTTCCATTTGTTATTTATGCCAATTTTGAAAGTTTACTTTTAAAAATGGATAATTGTGAACTAAATCCAGAAATACCATATACAATGAAATATCAAAAACATGAACAAGTGGATTTTGTTATTAGATTAAATACGTATATATATATGGAAATTATAAAGATCCTGTTGTTCATAGAGGACCAAATTGTCATAAAAATTTATAGATTATTAAAACAAGAAGTTGAAGAAATTGGAAAAATTTATTCTGAAATTGTAGAAATGAAACCACTTATACTTGATGAATACAAAATGCTTCATAAATCTAGATTTTGTACACTATGTAAACATCCTTATCGAAAAAAGAGTAAAAATGTATGTCATCATGGTCATTTAACTGGAATATATATTCCTCCATTATGTAATATGTTTTATCTAAAACTGAAACAACTTGTTTTAGTACCTATTTATTTACATAATTTCTCTGGCTATGATTCAAATTTTTTTTGTTTGATGATAAAGAAGTAGAACTAATACCAAAGGATGAAAATAAATATATTGGTTTTGGTAAACATACAAAAAAATAAGAAATGAGTTTTGTTGATACTTTTAGATTTATGGCTTTTTCACTTCACAAAATTTCATCAAATTTAAATGAAAATCAATTAAATAATATTAAATATATTTTGCTCATGAATTATTTAATCTAGTTATTAGAAAAGGTGTTTGTCCATATGATTACATGGATTCTTGCAAAAATTTAAGAAACACAATTACCAACAAAAGATAAATATTATAGTGAATTAAATGACTGTGTCATAAGTGAGATTATGTAGATGCAAAATTAATTTGGGAAAAATTCAATATTAAAAATCTTGGTGAATATCATGATTTATATCTTAAAACTGATGTTTTTGAACATTTTAGAATATATGATTTAGATCCTTCTTGGTATTTTACAATACCAGGTTTATCTGGGTATGCAATGTTAAAAATAACTAATCAAAATTTTGAATTATTACATGATTATGATATGCTTCTAGTGGTTGAAAAAGGAATAAGAGGAGTAATTTCACAATATAGTAAAAGATATGTAAAAGCAAATAATAAATATTTAAAAGATTACATTTATAAAGAAATATCAAATTATAAAATGTATCTATATGCAAATAATTTATATGGTTATACTATGAATCAATATTTACCATATGGGGGAATTAAATGGGAAGAATCGAATAATTTTAATTGTACAAAAATCAGCGAAATGTCCAACAATAGTCAAGATGGTTATATATTTGAAATAGATCTAAAATATCCAAAAGAATTACATGATTAACATATAGATTTACCATTCGCTCCTAAATCAAAGTAATTTAATAACTAATTTAGATAAAAAGTGTAATTATGTAGTACATTATAGACATCTTAAACAATATTTATCTTTATGAATGAAACTTACAAAAATACATAAAGTTTTAAAATTTAAATATCTGATTAGTTAAAGAAGTAAATAAATCTAAACACACTGTTAGGAACTAAAGATAAAAATGATTTTGAAAAATATTTCTATAAATTAATGAATAATTCTGTATTTGGTGAAACAATGGAGAATATAAGAAACAGACAAGATATAAAATTAGTTTGCAGTAGTGCAGTATGTGATAGACCTGTAGCTAAACCAAACTTTAAACATAGAACTATATTTACTGAAATCTAGGTGCTATCTACAGGAATAAAACTAAAATAATATTTAATAAACCTATTTATGTTGGATTAAGTATACTTGATCTATCTAAAGAACTGTTGTACAATTTTCTCTATAGAGTTATGAAACCTAAATATGGCGAAAATATTGAATTATGTTATCAAGATACAGATAGTTATATTTATAATATTGAAACAGAAGATTTCTATGAAGATATGAAATCAATGATTGATTAATTTGATACAAGTGATTATCCAACAGATAATATATATAATGTTCCACAAGTAAACAAAAGGGTTGTTGGAAAAATGAAAGATGAATGTAATGGAAAAATAATGGAAGTATTTGGTGGTTTAAGAGCAAAGATGTATGCTTATAAAGTTGGCAACAAAATAGAAAAGAAATCTAAAGGAATTAAAAATTGTGTTGTTAAAAACAAAATATGTTTAGAAGATTATAAAGATTGTTTATTTAAGAATATAGAAAATTTAATTTAATTAAAAGTGAAAAACATGAAATCTATACAATTAAAGTAAACAAACATGCACTAAGTACTCATGATAATAAAAAATGTGTTTTAGAAAATGGAATAGATCCATTACCATATGATCATTACTCATTATTGAAAATCTAATAAAAATTATTATATATAAATCTGATGAAATTTATTCTATATAAATGAAGACAATCATCAAGAAGCTTAATGATGTTGGTGTCTAGAAAGAGATTTAAAAATCAACTGAACTGGAGATTAATGTTTTATATAATGTTACTGACTGTGAATATTTAAATACTAGATATGGAGAAAAAATTTGTATAGAACTTAATAATGATTTTAAAGTTATTTTAACAAATAAATATTACAAATTAATTGATCCTTGGGAACTTGAAGTAATTAAAAAAGGACAAATGAAACTGAACTATAAAGGAATGTAGAAGCTTAAAAATAGTAATAATGAATTTCATGATATAGAATTCCAATGTGAAATTTGTTAAAAAATTATTTTTCTAATTAATTTACTTACATTCAAAAAGAGGCTAAAAGTAAAGTAATTTTCTTACCTATCTGACTTAGACTAAAAAGAAAACCAGGGTCGAAAAATGTAGACCCTGAAATCATATTTACCTCATCTATACAATCTTATGGCTGATAAAGCAGAAAGTAAATTATTTTATATACTTATTCTTTAATATAATTTCAAAAACACGTTTTTCACAGAAGTCAAAAATAGGATAATTTTTAGGGCTAAGAAAATTATGTAAAAATGTCTTTTTAAAAATTGTTTTTTAAAATAGTAGTTAATTCTCTAATTTATTTAATTACATTACATTCACCTATGGGGAATGTATGTAAAATAAATGATTTTTTATTATAGTTATTATTATATTATATTATTATTTGGTAAAAGGGAAAGTAGAACCATTTTGTAGGTTCTGCATAACTAGGTCAATTTTATAAAAAATAAGAAAATCATGAGTGACGCAGTCATGAGTGATTTTTTTTTTTTATAAAATTGAGCTAGTGAGCCAGAACCTACAAAATGATTCTACTCTCAGGGATGGAGACGTGGCTGCACGATCTGTTACAGCCATGAGGATAAGATGCCTGTCATCTCGACTGCTAGTGATACGAGGCCATTGGGATGCAGCATGGCATTGCGTATTACCCTCCTGAACCCATCAATTCCATATACTGCTAACAGTCATTGGATCTAGACCAACGTGAGCAGCAATGTCCGATACGATAAACCGCAATCGCAATGGCTACAATCCGACCTTTATCAAAGTGGGAAACGTGATGGTACGCATTTCTCCTCCTTACACGAGGCATCACAAGAACTTTTCACCAGGCAACCTCGGTCAACTACTGTTTGTGTGTGAGAAATCGGTTGGAAACTTTCCTCATGTGAGCACGTTGTAGGTGTCGCCACTGGCACCAACCTGGTGTGAATGCTCTGAAAAGCTAATCATTTGCATATCACAGCATCTTCTTCCTGTCGGTTAAATTTCGCGTCTGTAGCACGTCATCTTCGTGGTGTAGCAATTTTAATGGCGAGTGTGTATATTTTGCGTGTTGTTAGTGAAAGTGTGTCAGAGTAGTTCGATTCTGATGTTGTGGTATCATGTACTGAGAACACCCCACGGGCGTCTTTTGGATCGGTAACAGAATGGCAAGTTTCCTTTAGGCACTGGTAGCAGTCGCAAGGGGTCTGGCGCACCAAACGGTGTCTACCTGCTGAGCCACTTCTCCTGTGGCTCTGGACTACGCAATGATGTAGGACAGCCAGTGGCAGCAATTCACCCCTCTTGCACTTGGAACCTTATCGCTACAACACCATCGTTCGTGCCTTGTACAGTGAGCCACATCCTAGTTGCTGTTGTATAAGCTGGGCTATAACTCTTGCTGCATTATTTGTAATGAATCTTTGTATGTTTGGAGTGATACAATTTATGTAAATCTTCTGTTTGTTGTGTTATATTTTTCGCTAGTAATTTATACTCCTGTCCAGCTTTCCTTCAACGACAGTTGCCGCAACACACCATAGGCTACCTCTCCTTAGCATTGTACACGAAGTTGTACACAACAGATTCCTACCAATGTACTAATCTTATGTGCATTCTGCATGGCTTTATTTCCTGTTTTAGTTGTCTTGTCTCCAATTTAGCCAATTTTCTTAATTTTATTTATAAGTTCGTCGTGTATGAGTCTGCGCTACATTTTAATCAAGAAATGTATACCAAGCATCTGTTATGATTATCTGAGGTGTGACGTGTATATGTGGTCCTTGTGCATTCCAACCACCTCGCATTTTTCTCCAGTTCATATACTGAGCGAGATGGCGTGGTAGTTACCACACAGATTTCCCTTTCGGGGGGATAACAGTTTAAATCTGCATCCGGCCATCCAGATTTAAATTTGTTGTGATTTCCCTAAATCGCTCCAGGCAAATGCCAGGGTGGTTCCTTTGAAAGGGTACAGCCGATATCGTTCCACGTCAGTGAAATAAACCATGTGTGTGTCTGTCACTAATGACCTCGATATCGACACGACGTTAAACCCTAATCATACTTCCTTTCCAATTTTTGGCTCCAATTTTTTGCTTATCTACTTAGGACTAACACAGTCTGTCGCTGGAAAGGGGCGGCTGCGTAATACATGTTTACCAAGCTGGTGGTGAAAGTATGTCAGAGATTATTCTATTCATTTCCACCAATGGCCAGATTTTACGTGTATTGAGCATGATGTGAGAAGTCATCGTAGCCAGCGGTATGGACACAGGCACCCACTGGGTTTTTAACAGAATCCAGAATGAGATTTTCACTCTGCAGCGGAGTGTGCGCTGATATGAAACTTCCTGGCAGATTAAAACTGTGTGCCCGGCCGAGACTCGAACTCGGGACCTTTGCCTTTCGCGGGCAAGTGCTCTACCATCTGAGCTACCGAAGCACGACTCACGCCCGGTACTCACAGCTTTACTTCTGCCAGTATCTCGTCTCCTACCTTCCAAACTTTACAGGAGCTCTCCTGCGAACCTTGCAGAATGTTCCAAACCACACAAGAGCTGCGATACCCTCACTATGGCAGCCTAGGATTAACGGAGGCACCCGAGAAAGCTTTCAAAGGTTTTTTCCTGGGGACTGAGTACAAGTCCTTGGCCACAGATAAGTTCCGATACGTTCCCTTGAATGTTAAAGAACTTCTCTGTCATATCGCACCACCAAACTGAGGGCTCCTTTTAGCTTTAAGCAGGGCTGAACCAGTGAGAAGAAACAAGCTGATAAATACTTCTGGCACCACAGTGCCGACCTGCCCTTACTTTGTGTCACAGGTGCGACCAATGGTTCCCCATTAGTACTAGCACTGTTGTCCTAATAAGGCAAGCATTTCCAATGATACAGATATACTAAACGTTCGAGGACCATGTCCCTGTGCCTTCCAGTCAAATAAGTAAATAAAAATAAAACAATAAAAAAACTCTCAGTGCTTCGCCATTATTTTGGAATGTCTAGCACGCGAATGTGGGACTTTTCAGGTTTTATGCTCGTTGCAAATGTGGTCAGTTTGTGAGGCCCGACAGGAATCGCATTCCATCAGAAAACAAAACACAATACCATTTACTGTGTCCTGATGCGTGATGTATAAGGGGTGACCAAGAAGTTTCCGTCTAAGAGCGCTGCTGCAGTGGATGTGCAAGGTAGCGAGCCTCCGATGCGGGTATATAAACGCTGACATCTAGGCAAGGGATTAGTGTGATATTCGTGTCTTTTCGACGTGTGCGCGGTAAATGCGGAAACGTGATCTATGAAAACGTTATTGACAAATGTGTTCAAACAGGACCAACATGCTGTTATTCTATTCTTGGTTGCCAAAGGACGAATAGCAGAAGACATCCATCGGAGAATGAATTATGTGTATGGGACAGGATGTTTGTGGAAAACCGCCTTTGTGAAATGCTGTGCCAAGGGATACTACTGCTTCATGATAATGCACGTTCCCAGTCATAAATGTAGCGGAGAAGTTAAATGAACTGAACTGAGAGATACTACAGCACGCGCTCTGTAGTCCTGGTGTCTCTCTCGGTGCGAGCATCACATCTTTGGTTCCTTAAAAAAGGACTCGAAGGGTCAACGATTCCCGTCGGACGAAGATGTGCAACAGGCAGTTACGAACTTCTACACACAGCAGGACACTGTGGTTTGCCGTATGGACACATTCAACCTGGTTTGTCGGTGGGATGGTGGCCTCAGTGCTCACAGCAGTTTTTCCTTATACCGATTCTGCACTGCATGATCTTTGAATGAAAGCTTTTTGATAGACTCTTTTATTTCAACTTAGTATCTGAAGGCACTGCTCGTGTTATTTATGAGGGGCGGACCATTTACGAACAAGTTTAACCAAGATTCAGCTATCTTTCCCAAACCTAAAGGAAACAAAGTATATGTCAGTAGAGACTGGATGTCAGTTACTCATGTATATCAAAACACACTAACGATAGAGAGACTTAGCAATTACGCAGGGTGGAGAAAACTTGTGTCACGAAATTTTAACCCTGGATAGCTGATGCCAGTAGGAACCAAAATTACAAATGTTGTGTAGATCGACAACGCACCATTTTAAAACTACAGAAACTTGGCGCCATGCACTCCGATTGGCCGTGGAATTGCCCTGTTGCCATTCGTCGGTTGACGGGCACCGTTATGGTTGATGGTTCACACATTCAAACGTCCCTCGCTCCTTTACTGCCCCAACGTGATACGCATGCGTGTCGAATAGGTCTCGCTGTTTGTCTCCACCTCATGTCAGAGGCATTCACATGTAAGCTTCGCTTCAGAACAAACACACGTCAGCTGTGATTTAGTCGTACAGTAAGCATGGCGGCGCAGTATTCATTTGAACTACAACGAGATATGGTTTTTGTTTATGGAGTAGCCGATGGTAATGTGCATGAAGCTCGACGGTTGTGTGAGGAATGGTACCCAGCGAGGCGCCACCCACAACCGCAAACGTTTACATCAATTCACCAGTGACTTGGCGAAACAGGGCCATTAGCGGGATATCATGGTGATGCTGGAAGACCTCGAACACGACAGGATGCTGCATTTGAAGAGACTGTTCTCGAGCGCTTCGAGGAAGCACCTACAAGTACTCGAGCGGTTGGAGATGACGTGGGGGTCACTCATCGGTTAGTCTGGGAGGTCTTGAGTGATGACGGACGGCATCCATTTAGTTTCCACCCTGTCCAAGACCTAAATCCTGCGGCGGACTATGAACACAGGCTAGGTTTTGCCGGTGGTTTCTGCGACGTGTTGCACGGTGTCCCGACTTCCCGGTTATTGTGCTGTTTACCGATGAGTGTACCTTCCATTGGGATGGCCTTTACAACACTCGAAACGTTCATTACTGAGCAAGGGAAAATTCTCACGCCACGCACGTCCACGGACATCAGGAACGATTTTCGCTCAACATTTGGGCAGGCATTGTGGGTGACCATTTGACTAGGCCGGTCCGTCTATCTCGTCGACTTACCGGGACAAATTACCTTCACTTTTTGCAAGGAACTCTACCCATCCTGCTGAAAGATGTTCCCCTGGGCATACGGCTATGCATGTGGTTGCAGCATGATGGGGTGCCCGCACGTAACGGTCGTGCTGTGCGTGGATATTTAAATGAACTCTTCGACAGCCAGGTAATTGGCAGAGTTGCTCATAGGACATGGCCTAGCGATTACCAGACCACACACCACCGGACTTTTTCCTGTGGGGCTTCTTCAATGTTGAAAAACTGTGCGTTGTCGACCTACACAACATTGGTAATTTTGGTTCCTACTGGCATCAGCTATCCAGGGTTAAATTTTAGTGACACAATTTTTCTCCACCCTGTATAGTTTGATCTGTCTAGGAAATGACCATTACAACATACAATACAGGGTAAGTCAAAAATGACTTTAAATTTTAGAATGACATAGAAGTTTATTGAGGTAATGTAAGGTGGAGGGGGGAGAAAGGAAAGGAAAGGGAAGGGGCTATTGACGACAGCTGCATCGGAACTTTAAGCAGAATCAGCAGGAATGAGTGAAAATATGTGCTGCACTGGTTATGAACTCTGGACCTCCTGCTTACTAGGCAGCAGTTTTAACCACTGCGCCGCCAGGACACAGTGTTTAAGGCAACTGCGTGGCGTATCTCGGCGTGCCTCTTGGCCCACCCACACTCCCACCTAGTACCACCAGTCCACAGTCGCTTTCCATGTCCTTCATGGCTCGATACTGCAAGATTCCCACAGGAGGTCAAGTGTAATTGTGCATCTACCCTGAAGAAAATGGATTCGTTGCCCATCGAGGTGAATCAGTTATGTATGAATGTGCGGTGTTTGTTCTTTTCGGCATGTCTGAAAAAATAGACACCAGATGTTGTTGTTGTTGTTGTTGTTGTTGTGGTCTTCAGTTCAGAGACTGGTTTGATCCAGCTCTCCGTGCTACTCTATCCTGTGCAAGCTTCTTCATATCCAAGTACCTACTGCAACCTACATCCTTCTGAATCTGTATAGTGTATTCATCTCTTGGTCTCCATCTACGATTTTTACCCTCCACGCTGCCCTCCAGTACTAAATTGGTGATCCCTTGATGCCTCAGAATATGCCCTACCAACCAATCCCTCCTTCTAGTCAAGTTGTGCCACAAATTTCTCTTCTCTCCAATTCTATTCAGTACCTCCTCATTAGTTATGTGATCTACCCATCTAATCTTCAGCATTCTTCTGTAGCACCACATTTCGAAAGCTTCTATTCTCTTCTTGTCTAAACTATTTATCGTCCACTTTTCACTTCCATTCATGGCCATACTCCATACAAATACTTTCACAAACGGCTTCCTGACACTTAAATCTATACTCGATGTTAATAAATTTCTCTTCTTCAGAAACACATTCCTTGCCATTGCTAGTCTACATTTTATATCCTCTCTACTTCGACCATCATTAGTTATTTTGCTCTCGAAATAGCAAAACTCGTTTACTACTTTAAGCGTCTCATTTCCTAATCTAATTCCCGCAGCATCACCCGATTTAATTCGACTACATTCCATTATCCTCGTTTTGCTTTTGTTGATTTTCATCTTATATCCTCCTTTCAAGACACTGTCCATTCCGTTCAGCTGCTCTTCCAGGTCCTTTGCTGTCTCTAGCCGAATTACAACGTCATCGGCGAACCCGAAAGTTTTTATTTCTTCTCCATGGATTAATTCCTACTCCGAATTTTTCTTTTGTTTCCTTTACTGCTTGCTCAATATACAGATTGAACAACATCGGGGATAGGCTACACCCCTCTCTCACTCCCTTCCCAACCACTGCATCCTTTTCATGCCCCTTGACTCTTAAAACTGCCATCTGGTTTCTGTACAAATTGTAAATAGCCTTTTGCTCCCTGTTTTTGACCCCTGCCACCTTCAGAATTTGAAAGAGAGTATTCCAGTCAACATTGTCAAAAGCTTTCTCTAAGTCTACAAATGCTAGAAACGTAGGTTTGCCTTTCCTTAATCTTTCTTCTAAGATGAGTCTTAAGGTCAGTATTGCCTCGCGTTAGTATTTTGCAGCTGTGACTTATTAAACTGATAGTTCGGTAATTTTCACATCTGTCAACACCTGTTTTCTTTGGATTGGAATTATTATATCCTTCTTGAAGTCTGAGGGTATTTCGCCTGTCTCATACATCTTGCTCACTAGATGGTAGAGTTTTGTCAGGACTGGCTCTCCCAAGGCTGTCAGTAGTTCTAATGGAATGTTGTCTACTCCGAGGGCCTTGTTTCGACTTAGGTCTTTCAGTGCTCAAAATTGGTTCAAATGGCTCTGAGCACTATGGGACTTAACTTCTAAGGTCATCAGTGTCCTAGAACTTAGAGCTACCTAAACCTAACTAACATAAGGGCATCATATACATACATGCCCGAGGCAGGATTCGAACCTGCGACCGTAGCGGTCGCGCGGTTCCAGACTCTAGCGCCTAGAACCACTCGGCCACCCCGGCTGGCCTTTCAGTGCTCTGTCAAACTCTTCACACAGTATCATATCTCCTATTTCATCTTCATCTACATTCTCTTCCATTTCCATAATATTGTCCTCAAGAACATCTCTATATACTCCTTCCACCTTTCTGCTTTCCCTTCTTTGCTTACAACTGGGTTTCCATCAGAGCTCTTGATATTCATGCAAGTGGTTCTCTTTTCTCCAAAGGTCCCTTTAATTTTCCTGTAGGCAGTATCTATCTTACCCTTAGTGATATGCCCCTCTACATCCTTACATTTGTCCTCTAGCCATCCCTGCTTAGCCATTTTGCACTTCCTGTCGAT
This sequence comes from Schistocerca cancellata, assembly GCF_023864275.1. Taxonomy (NCBI): domain Eukaryota; kingdom Metazoa; phylum Arthropoda; class Insecta; order Orthoptera; family Acrididae; genus Schistocerca; species Schistocerca cancellata. Next base: position 955,679,708 of record NC_064626.1, read on the forward strand.
CTCGTTTTTGAGACGTTTTTATTCCTTTTTGCCTGCTTCATTTATTGCATTTTTATATTTTCTCCTTTCATCAATTAAATTCAATATCTCTTCCGTTACCCAAGAATTTCTATTTGCCCTCGTCTTTTTACCTACTTGATCCTTTGCTACCTTCACTACTTCGTCTCTCAAAGCTATCCATTTTTTCTACTGTATTTCTTTCCCCCATTCTTGTCAATTGTTTCCTAATGCTCTCACTGAAACTCTCTAAAACCTGTGGTTCTGTCAGTTTATCCAGGTCCCATCTCCTTAAATTCCCACCTTTTTGCAGCTTCTTCAGTTTTAATCTGCAGTTCATAACCAATAGATTGTGGTCAGAGTCCACATCTGGCCCTGGAAATGTCTTACAATTTAAAACCTGGTTCCTAAATGTCTGTCATACCATTATATAATCTATCTGAAATCTTTTAATATCTCCAGGCCTCTTCCATATGTACAACTTTCTTTCATGATTCTTGAACCAAGTGTTAGCTATGATTAAGTTATGCTCTGTGCAAAATTCTACCAGGCGGCTTCCTCTTGCATTCCTTAACCCCATTCCATGTTCACCTACTACGTTTCCTTCTCTTCCTTTCCCTACTACCGAATTCCAGTCACCCATGACCATTAAATTTTCGTCTCCTTCACTATCTGAATAATTTATTTTATCTCATCATACATTTCATCAATCTCTTCGTCATGTGCGGAGCTAGTTGGCATATAAACTTGTACTACTGTGGTAGGCGTGGGCTTCGTATCTATTTTGGCCACAATAATCGTTCACTATGCTGTTTGTAGTAGCTTACCCGCACTCCTATTTTTTTTATTAATTATTAAACCTACTCCTGCATTACCCCTATTTGATTTTGTATTTATAACCCTGTATTCACCTGACCAGAAGTCTTGTTCCTCCTGCCACCGAACTTCACTAATTCCCACTATATCTAACTTTAACCTATCCATTTCCCTTTTTAAATTTTCTAACCTACCTGCCCGATTAAGGGATCTGACATTCCACGCTCCGATCCGTAGAACGCCAGTTTTCTTTCTCCTGATAACGACGTCCTCTTGAGTAGTCCTCGCCCGGAGATCCGAATGGGGGACTGTTTTAGCTCCGGAATATTTTACCCAAGAGGACACCATAATCATTTAACCATACAGTAAAGCTGCATGCCCTCGGGAAAAATTACGGCTGTAGTTTCCCCTTGCTTTCAGCCGTTCGCAGTACCACAACAGCAAGGCTGTTTTGGTTAATGTTACAAGGCCAGATCAGTCAATCATCCAGACTGTTGCCCCTGCAACTACTGAAAAGGCTGCTGCCCCTCTTCAGGAACCACACGTTTGTCTGGCCTCTCAACAGATACCCCTCGGTTGTGGTTGCACCTATGGTGCGGCTATCTGTATTGCTGAAGCAAGCAAGCCTCCCCACCAACGGCAAGGTCCATGGTTCATGGGGGGGGGGGGGGGGGGGGGGAGATACCACATATCCATGTATTATTGAGGTAACTTACAGAATAGGTAGATGTGTCAGTTTGTAGCAAACAACCTCAAGTTTCACATAAAAGAGTAAGATGCCATTTTGATTAAATATAACTACCATTTGTGATGTGGCAAACATCCGAGCGGTAATCAATTTCGGTCACACTCGTTGCAGCAAATCGGGCATAACTTGTGCAACAGCAGTGTAGATTCGATATTCAAGTCGGGTAAATTGTTTGATAGGTGAGCAACATACATACGGTCTTTAATAAAACCGCAGAGAAAGGAATCCAATGTTGTCAAGCCTGGGGAGCGAGGTGGCCACGCGATTGGCCCTTCACAGCCAATCAACCAACCTGGCAAGCGATAATCGAGGAAACCTCGAACATCTGTGAGGAAATGAGGTAATGCACCGTCTTGCTGGTAGTAAACCAACCCATCTCGGCCATCTCCATCGATTTTTGGAATTAAAAGCTTTCAGCCATATGTGGACACACAATACCAGTGACAGTTTTTTTTCCACACCAGTGAAAGAAGTCATTTTAACTGTGCGCTAAGCTGGCGCTACTGGTGGCGGACTGGGGTGCTCTAGGTGAATCAAACTTGAGGTTGTTTGCTACGAAATGACAGCTACCGATTCTGCAAGTTATCTCAATAAATGTCTGTATAATTCAAAAGTTATGAAGTTCTTTTTGACTCACGCTGTATATTGTTCGAATTCGACAGCGAAAATAATGGAAGACTGTTTGGTGCTTTGTGCGGCCAAATCGTGTTCTTTATATCGCAAATGAATCAAGATGCACTCGAAGTTGCTGATTTCTCACTTAACTGAAATATATATCCAATTTGTACATGGAAAAGGTACAGAACAAAGACTAATAGTAATTCGAAAAATAACAAACACACTTCCTCCACAATGTTACCTGGTCGCGTGGCGTTACTCCAAATCACTGCACACTGAGAGCTCAGAGCTGCAGATCTTGTAAGCCGGCTGCAGAGAAAAATGTGGAATGGTAAGCAAAGATATAAAGCTGAAAGCGGAAATGGATTACCTATGAAATGCGTGGTATTTAATGTCACTTAATGATTGAGTACTGTGTTTTAATTCATAAATATGTTTACACTGTATGTAAAATGAGTTGTTTTATTTTACTCTTCAAAATTACGAAAAAGGCAGCAACTGTTAAATAAGAACGTAGGGTTGCGTAGCTGGAGTCTATTTCATAAAGTGCTTTTGGGTATGCGACCGCATGAGGTCTCATCAATTGTGACGTAACTACCAACATTTGGCTGATATTGCAGGGAACCTTCATCGAGACACTGACATACCCTAATGAGCGATGTCTGTAATAACAACCAAACTTTGGCAGTTTTATCACCTACATCGTGGTCAAATGCTTAGAAGGATTTTATTGAAATAAACTATCTGCTGTCCACGGTTTTGATCCCAATGCATGACGATGTAAAATTGTGAACGAACTTCAGTCTAGATTAGTTTTATTGATAAGGAGATGATTCTCATGAGAATATTTCTGGAGATTTTTCATTTGACACAGTGCTGTTCACATGTTGAGATGGGATCATGTTGAGCTTTTTCCGTTTGTTGGTACTGCGGGACATAACGTATCATTTGTTTCTTTGTCAACAGTGTAAAGAACAAAGATTGTTTGCTTTAAAGCGATCTGGGAGAAAAGTGGAACGGGATGAGTGAATAGGCTGTCGGATTGCTCTCCCAGGTAATATGGCACATCGGTGCACTGTTCTCCATTCCACGTGCTCCTCAGTGGCTGGCTATGTAGTTCAAATTGAGCACTGTACGCCCTTTGCCAGCGCAAAGAACATTATTTTCTAAAATTTGAGAATACAGTGAAGTGATTCGAACGGGACTCTGAAGCACGAAAATATGTAAAGGAAGTAGTGGATTCAGGGGCGGCTTCTGAGGTAGTACCGCTGTGCCGTGGCACCACTTGTATATAAAAAAACACAAATCTATGCAAACTGCGCATAGAATACTGTTTCGGAGTATGTATTTTCTGATTTGAAGTAGTGCATTTCGCCGTGCGCACTCTCGCGGTAGTTTTCTGAAGCTTGGAGTCAACTGCAGATTGGCACCATCTGCCCTCATAAAGCGCTGTGTTTCTACACGCTTCTTATGGCGAACACGGAGCTACAGCTAGTCAGAGCTTTACATTCTTTCCGCCAGAGAGCAGTAAAGTGCAGTACCTATTGAAGCACCATCTGCCATCTAGCGATACATCGGGGCGCAGATTTCTTGTAATCCAGTTGTTGCAAGTTAATGCTAATACGTTCCTAAACGCTTAATTAAATCGAACACAGAAATAACACACTTAAATATCGTTGTAAATAACTATACGTAATTTGAATATACTTATCCACTTAGATTTTGAAACTAAGAAACTTACGTATTAGTGTATTACACAACAGCATGGCTATTGCTACAGAACAAAAAAACTAACGTATTCACCACCTGTTGCGCAACTGTTTTCCAAGCAAAGGTGTAGTATATCTGTTTATACTCGTTACGTTCGTGTAATACAGTTTTGTGCAAACACTTTGTTGTTATTGTGAGGTCAGGTGATTGACCGTATATAACAGTGTGCACAGTGTTATCTGTAAGGGAAAATTCAGTTGACTGTGAAAATAGAAAACATGGACAAAGTAAGTGAGTTATTAAAAACAACATTTAGTGACAGGACTCTTAGATAAAAAAAACACTAGGTAGGCCACTCCCGAATCTGAATCTGCCTCAGCAAACAAAAAATCGATGCCGTAAGTTCAAAAAATGGTTCAAATGGCCCTGAGCACTATGGGACTTAACATCTATGGTCATCAGTCCCCTAGAACTTAGAACTACTTAAACCTAACTAACCTAAGGACAGCACACAACACCCAGTGCCGTAAGTTCAATCTAGAAATTTACCAAAAGAACAAATGGAATTGTGGTTGAGAAGAAATCAACGCTGTATTTTGTTTTCCTTGTGTGTTATTTGGAGGTGATGTTCATTCGTGTAAGACCGGAATTACTGATATTGGGCACATATACTCTAAAATTAAAGTACATGAAATGTCAAAGCGACACATGAATAATATGCTCAGTCCTTCATTTCTAGGCAAAACCCATATTCAGCAGAAATTGGATTCGCAATGTAGACAAACTACTGACAGCCACAACAAACGTGTAGAAAAGAACAGATATATATTTAACTGTAAAGTTTATTCGGTTCTGTGGTGCCTTGGAACTGGCTCTCAGGGGCCTTGGAACTGGCTCTCAGGGGCCAAGATGAATCTGATGCCTCTCAAAACAAGGGGGTTTTTCGTAAGCTAATCCACTTCGGTGCGGAAAGATCTTCACGTTCATCTCATTCAAGCATCAGTGTTCAAAGGCATTTCTAAGACTATTCAGAACGAACTACTGCAATGTACGTTGGAAGTGTACCAGGATGAAGTTCGTAAAGAAATAAAACGTGTCAATTATGTTGCAATAATCGCGGATGAAAGCACAGATGTGTCTGGCGAATTTCAATTGGATATTGTTTTGCATTATAATATTGAGGGAAGACCTGTTGAAAGATTTTGGAACTTTGTTAATCCAAGAAGTCACAATGCTCGTACTGTAACTGAAAGTATTCTGAAAGAAATTGAACCATTAACTGGCGACGACCGAGCATAACTAATAGCTCACAGTTACGATGGTGCAAACGTTATGAGTGGCAAGTCGAAAGGGTTCAGAAATTAATTTAAGACAAATATCCAAATGCAAACTACATCCATTGTTATGCGCATCAGTTCAACCTTATCACTACGGCCGGTGGGTGTGGCCGTGCGGTTCTAGGCGCTTCAGTCTGGAACCGCGTGACCGCTACGATCGCAGGTTCGAATCCTGCCTCGGGCATGGATGTGTGTGATGTCCTTAGGTTAGTTAGGTTTCAGTAGTTCTAAGTTCTACGGGACTGATGACCACAGATGTTAAGTCCCGTAGTGCTCAGAGCTATTTGAACCAATTTTATGACTACAGCAGTGTGTTAATCGCGAAGCCTGCATTATTTTTTGCACAACTTTCAGGTAATTCTTCTTTCTTTTCTAACTCGCCACAGAAATCAAAAGTGTTGCATAGTGTTATTCAAAAAAGCTTGCCTCGTGTTTGTGACAAGGTGGAATTACAATTCACAAATAGTAAAAGATATTTTTGAAAAGAGGGAGAAATCTTGTTACTGTTATGAAAGTCACTGAAACAAGTGAGAGCATAAAACTATCTGCTACTGTTGAAAACGCTGGTTCATACAAACAAAGACTGCAAGGTAACGAATTCATTTTCTGGCTATCATTTTTCTGTAAGATAATGCCTCATGCAGACATACTTTTCAATCAGCTTCAGAAGAAGATAACCGAATCGACCAAATCATCGCAAGATAGCCAGAACTTTTAAGCAGTAATGCAAAACATCAGAGACGACTTTGACCCATCCTTAACAAGATTTGTTTCGAAGATGACGAAAAGATGCCTGCCAAGAGGCCACGGGTTCTTGATGGGCATAAAAAAAGAGGTGCTTTGGAAGTGTGCGATATCTTCCTTTCTGAAATAAAATTTCATTTTCAGTTCACTGGACACCTCATTGCAGCTATCTTATTTGAAGTAAATCAGTTTGACAAATACATCACAGATTTTCCAGACAAATACCTTGAAATTACAGACTTGTAATAATTTTTGGAAAAAAGAAAGTTGAAGGGAGAGCTTCAAGTCTTCTATGCTAGGCCTGAGTTGAGAGCAGTTGCTGGCGCAGTTCGATTTCTTTCGCTGATTCTAGAGGATTAACTTTGTGACACTGAGCCCTGGAAAAAATTGCTGTTTTGAAGAGCGCGCCGCAGCGCGCTGTGTGAAGCAGTCGCCCTCCGTTTCTGGCGGTGGCTCCGCTATGGAAATCGCAGCTTTGGTGTCTCCCTCTGGTGGAAAAGCGGAAAGATTGCCTGTTCACGTGCATTTAAGGTGCGCTATAAGCTCGCCCGGGGGAGACGGTCCGTCGGAGTGAGTCTGGGTCAGTCACTCGTCACCAGTTGCTGGTCTGTCTCTCGTTCGCATTTGTGCGGCAGTTAGTGTCTGTCTGTCGTTTGGAGTGCTAGTATGTCTGTCGTTTGGATCAAACTTTAAAGCCGGCAAAATGAGAGTCTTGTCACTCTCCCAGTAACAGAACTAAGCTAGTGGTTGCCCGGTCGGGGCTGAGTTCCTGCATCTGAGTCTGCGCGTTAGGCCGCCAGTCTGCTCGAGTTGCTCGGGCAACGGTCATTGGCGGTTGGTTCGATCGGTTGGTCGGTCGCGGACTGAGACACAAGATGACTTGTCCTCCTTGACTGTCGGCGCATGTGAGGTCGCCACGTGAGTCCAGTGGGCCGCGCCATATAGCGAGGGATAGTGGCTTCGTGGCCGACACGAGAGCAACAGGAGTCAACCCCCGACATCGGTCTGGCCGGTGCGAGCTGCGACGCCGTGAGACGGGAGATCGGCGCGCCTTCCTGCGTCCGTTGAAGCGGCTGGCAGCGGACGGTTCGGGTGCTGCGCCAGTCTTCGCCAGAAATTGTAGTTTATGAGAAGTTAAATGACTGGAGATATGTTGTTTCATTTACTTGTTAAACTCTACTTATTTTCTTGGTAAGGTCACCAGCCACTTTGTTTTGGGGTCGTCCCACCATTCTTCTCTGTTTGCCCACCCACAGGAAGGTGGTTATTTATGAATTGGGTGGTCCGTTTTTCCCTTGTGGAGTAGGGGCGGGTTAGAGCAACCTGCGGTTCGGGTTGTTTAGTAATTTCCCTATCATCTGCCTCTGTCATGTTTGTCGGATTCGGTGTTAACGAATTTATTGCTTGAAGTGTAACGGCCAAATTCCTGAAATATGTTTTTACCTTGTCTATCATCTGGAAAGGCGGTATATGTGTAATGTAGAGCATGTTTGGCTAACCTTGTATATTTTATGTAAGACTGCATTTCATGGGTTTTTATTTAAATGGTTATTTTAATATATAAAGATGCCACCCTTCCACCGTAAGATTTTTTTTTTTTCTTTTGAATCAAGTTGCACCTTCGGTGGCAAGTTAATCTTTTAATGTTAGTTTTTTGTACCATTTTCATCCCTCCTATGGGGTGCATAGTTTATGTGCTTGTGTGAGTTGTTAAAATTTTTTAGTTTAAAGTAATCTGGTGCGTTGCAGATTTGCACCAGTGTAGTATTTCAGAGGTTGCTGTGAGCGGTCTTGACTACGACCGTGTCAAAAGGAAGCGGCAAAGTTCTCAGCCCGAAAGCTCATACTGTCAAAAGTTTGCTCTTTCTGCCTCTGAATAAATTGTAACTTGATATTTAGATGATGCTTTCTGATTATAATTTTAAATCTGTTTAAAAAAAAAGGAAAAAGGGTTTTTAGGAATAAAATATCCACTTGTTGAAAGAAATTTGATTTGTTTTCATCAGTTATCCACTGGCAACTACTTCCACGCACACATAGTGTGATTAAATGTGTTAATGTTCTTGATAAATCGCTAGTAAATAAAGTAAATTCTTAAGAAAAAGTTTTGAAAGGAAATTCACGGTTCAGACACATCCGACGAGACTGTTAAAATGTTGAAACTGCTAATCATCTCGACAACAGAAGCTCAGCGGTGCCTTTCAATGCTCAAGAGAATTAAAACGTTGGTACGAAACACCATGAAAGAAGACCGACTGAATGCCTTAGGGATGCTATACTGTTTAAAGTCATTCGTGTGTAAAATTGAAGATTTCAGTTTGAGAGGACAGATTTATTTGCTAACAAGAAGGGACGACGTATCGATTTACAGTATCATTTTTATTAATTATTTTGAAGCTGTCTTCCCAAAGTCATCGAGTTGCTGCTTTTGGTGAATAAAATGATTTTAGTTTTAAATGTTGGTAATTTGATTAAATTTGCTTCGCAAAATCCAGATTACAAGTTCGAATAACTTATCCATGCTCTATAATTTCTCGTACTGACACTCATGTTGTAGAGGACACTTTTCTGACAGTCGGCCGCGAACATAAAACAGACGAGGAGTTCTTGCTGTCGAGGGGAGAAGAGCGGAATGGGGGGACAAGCCACGCCTATGTCCGGTGCTCTGTGTTCCTGGGAAGGCAGAACCGATGTAACAATGTACTTAATGCATCTCGACTCCATCTGGTGTTGTGAGAGCCGTATTCCAACCCTGTGATAGAGCAACATTGCCCTCAGCTCTCATTTCAAAATAAGAAAAGGGAACAACTAGCAAGCACAACTCCCAAAGCAAAGCGGAGCACATAAATCATGCGGTAACGGATAGAGCCCAATCGTTATCTGAGGTCCAGGTAGTTCAGGCCATATCTCCACCGGTATCTCAAGCAACTATACGTCAAAACACCCGCTGCTTACGACTGCCACGTAAAAGTGACCGCACATACCCTGTGAGGACTGAAGAAGTGTGCTGTTGATGTGTGTGCACGCGCGTGTCTTTGAGTGTGCGAGAGAGATTTTCGGAGTTAGTGTTACGTTTTAATCTCATGCAGACATGCGAAAAAGATAGCTAAAGCAACATCTCTCTCTCTCTCTCTCTCTCTCTCTTTCTCACTCTTATAGAAACTCTTGCTATATGTTCTCCAGAAATATAACAATCTCTTACTGTGCATAAGAAGGGTGCTGTTGTAATAAGTGTTTACTTCTGTTTCCCTTTAGGTTTTGTTTGATATCTTATGAAATATACGAATTATCGACAAAATTCCGTAATATGTTCGATGCTACCAAACTTAAGTTTTTTTGGCACCGCCAATGGAAAGCCTCAGCGGCCGCCACTGAGTGGATCCTTTTCCTCGAAGCACTGATTTGTTACCGCTAAGCAAAAACCTATCACGGAACAGTTTTCTTACCTCTATTTTTCCACTGGAAACATATATGTACGATTCTGAAAATGCACAGAGGAAGGGTTTTCATTTGTCTGGGGAACTCAGCAGTACAAACAAATCTTAGTACCCTTGATGTTATGTGCGCCATTGAACGTCTGCCCCTATTTCTAGTTAGAGAGTTCGTGTAAAAGGATAATAATCAATGTGCTGGTAATAATGTAGGAAACAGCAATTCGTATTATTTTTGATAGAACTGTTACAACGTTCGCCTATTATTATTTAACTAAACTTGGAGGACAATGAACGAGATGATCTGATTAGCATCTGAACTCTTGAGCCGCTTCTTTTGTTTGCTTCAGTCAGTTGTAAGTAGTTGCGCGTATTGATCAAAACACTTCAATATACCATGCCTGTGAACTACGTACTGCTCGCCTCGCCCCGAGAAGATAAGGCCTTACTCCCGTTCTGGTGCTTATTCGAGAGACAGGATTGCGGCCAACCTACCGAATAAGAGAGTGCAATATTCATATTGCTTTTACTCTGCGTAAGCCTGCCGCATAATCTGATCAATCTGCATCTCATTCTACTCTACGTCAGTTGCTTAGTGAAGATCGTATCAGTTGTCGCAGGCGATTTGCTTTGTCCGCATTTGTGGGTCACACTATCTGATATGAGCTCCTCACTGCTGGATTGCCTTTATACCGGCAGTCTCCCTCGGTATCCCAGCAAACACGCTACAGCCGTTTCAACAAGTAAATATTTACTAGTGCTAACTCTCTGTGTAATTAGAGTCGCAAAGTCGGTGCTTTCATATTTATTACGTATCTGAATAAGGTGAAACATAATATCACCATTGACGTCTGTAAATACTTCGACTATTACCAACGCGGTAACATTCATGGTGCCAAATACATGAATTTTGTACTCTGTTCTTGTGAAAAATTCTTGCGTGCCTTGTGCCATAGGCAGCAATTAATAATATTTGAAATGTAAGTATTGTAACATATTTTGATGATACTGCGTCTTTGTACAGTGAGACGCGAGAATAGATCAACATAATTAATGGCAGTGACTGAAAACGCCTTGAGAAGTACTTTCACCGGACAGAATATAGGGTGTTTCAAAAAGAATATAGAGGGTGACAATTATTGAACTATATGAGAAAAAAAGTAAATTAGTTACAAATTGCGGCGTGCATGAACTTTATTCAACATGTAAAAGTCACTACAGATATTTAGGTTAGAACATGTTACATATGGCTCCCATCATTGGCGATGTGTGGTGCAGACGAATAACGACATTCTCCAAGACACGCTAAACTGTCAGAACATCGATGCTGTCAATGACCTCCTGAATGGCTGTTTCCAGCTTAACAATGGTTTCGGGGTTATTTGGTTATACCTTGTCTTTAATATAGCTCCACAAAAACGAGTCGCATTTGTTCAGATACGGAGAATATGCTGGCTAATCGAGGCCTAAGCCAGTGGACTCTGGGTACTCCAGAACCAGAATGCGGTGCCCAAAGTGCACCTTCAGGACGTCAAACATTCTCATGCTTGCATGAACCACATCTTGTTGAAATCAGTATCACTTTGGATAACGGGGATGAAATCATGTCCCAAAACCTTCATGCACCGTTTGGTAGTCACCGTGCCACCAAGGAATATCGCATCGATTTTTCCGTGACTGGACGCTGCACACTACACAATCACTCGTTGAGGGTGAAGAGACTTTTCGATCGCGAAATGCGGAATCTCATTCCCCCAGTTTTGCTTATTGACGAACCCATCCAAATGGAAGTCGCTAAGCCAAATGAGGCGTGTGTACATGCGCATACTAATACCCATCATGCCTCGCGGCAACCCGTGCAGTTTGAACGTCCTAATGCAGCCTGTCCAGAAGTTATGACGATTTATTTCATATAATACAATATTTGTTACCCTGTACGTATTACAAAGTATTATGTTGTCAAAATTATCTATCCCTGCGCTACGGCTCGCTTATTGAAGGAACGAATATATTGTCTAGTTTATATTAATTACCCCTCGATGTCAGCTGTCTTCTGTTTGCGTGGTTACCGTCACATGTTACGAAATGGCTACTCCGCAGCAGAAACCATTTTGTGTTATCGAGTTTGCCAAGCGTAATCCTGTGACTACAATGCAAAGACGTCCCTAGCTGGGGTACAAAACTGATCCTAAGAATGAATGCAACATTGTTAGAAGGTATCGACAATTTCTACACACAGGATGTGTATGTAAAGTAAAGAGCTCTGATCACCCTCGTGCTTCCGGCGAAAATGTCCCACGAATTCAATCCGCTTTCCAACTCGACGTGCCAGTCGGGAGTTACATCTGCCTACAAAAACAATTTGGCGTGTTTTGAGATGTCGTTTGTTTGTGAAGCCATGTATGTTACAGCTGTTACAGGCCCTACGTTTGACGACAAACACAAACATCTGACATTTTCTGACGAGTTTTAGAATTCTATTGTCACACAGTGTTAAAATTTGGAGCCTACAGAACCCACATGCACACAGTGAACGTCATTGTATTTTGTGTCATATCCTAGTCATCTGTTTAAGGCTCATTCTTCTCTGATGGAAACACAATTAACGGTCAGCTTACTATGCTACAAAACTGGTTGTTTCCGAGGCTGAACAAGGACAACTTCATTTTTCAAGAAGACAAGGCACCCCCATATATCAGTGGCCAAGTGCGTGAATGTCTGAATGAAACTCTTCTCGTCGTCGGATTGGTCATCAAACAGCCGACGCCTTAGCACTTCTGTTAGCCCCCTTGGCCGCCAGATTTGATCCCCTGTGACTTTCCTGTTGTGTTTCATTAAGGACAATGTTCATACACGAACACTACCATTGAACCTAGAAGTGTTGAAGAACGGGATCTGTACTGCCATAGACAGCATCAGTGACGATGGATATGCTTACCCAAGAATGGGAGGAATTCCAGTATCCGTGTCATGTTGTTTGTGCCGCTGATGGAGAACATATTGAACACCTGTAATATAAACTTGAGAGGTTCATATATAAGTGTCCCAAGTGTCACAGTTTTATCGACATCTACATGGTTACTCTGCAATTCACACTTAAGTGCCTGGCAGAGGGTTCATCGAATCCTTTTCGTACTACTTCTCTACCATTCCACTCTCGAATGGCGCGTGGGAAAAAGGAACACCTATATCTTTCCGTTAGCGCTCTGATTTCTCTTATTTTTATTATGATGATCATTTCTCCCTGCGTAGGTGGGTGTCACAAAATATTTTTGCATTCGGAAGTGGAAGCTGGTGATTGAAGTTTCGTAAATAGATCTCGCCGTAAAGAAAACTGCCTTTGTTTCAGTGACTGCCACCCCAACTCGCGTATCATATCACTGACACTCTCACCCCTATTGCGCGATAACACGAAACGAGCTGCCCTTCTTTGCACTTTTTCGATGTCCTCCGTCAATCCCACCTGGTAAGGATCCCATACCGCGCAGCAATATTCCAGCAGAGAACGGACAAGTGTAATGTGCGCTGTCTCTTTAGTGGGGTTGTCGCATCTTCTAAGCGTTCTGCCAGCAAAGCGCACTCTTTGTTTCGCCTTCCCCGCAAGATTGTCTATGTGGTCTTTCCAGTTTAAGTTGCTCGTAATTGTAATTCCTAGGTATTTAGTCGAATCGAATTGACAGCCATTAGATTTGTGCGATTTACCGTATACCCAAAATTTATCGGATTTATATAAATCAGGAACAGCAGAGGGCCTTGCGGAACACCAGATATCACTTCTGTACTACTCGATGATTTACCGTCTATCACTACGAACTGTGACCTCTCTGAGAGGAAATCACGAATCCAGTCACACAACTGAGACGATACTCCATATGCATGCAATCTGATTAATAGTCTCTTATGAGGATCGGTATCAAAAGCCTTCTGGAAATCTAGGAATGTAGAATCGAACTGAGATCCCTTGTCGACAGCACTCATTACTTCATGGGAATAAAGAGGTAGCTGTGTTGCACAAGAACGATATTTTTTAAATCCGTGTTGGTTATGTGTCAATAAGTCATTTTGTTCAAGGTGATTCATAATGTTCGAGTACAGTATATGTTCCAAAATCCTCCTGCAATTTGAGGCAAGTGATATGGGTCTGTAATTCAACGGGTTACTCCTATTTCCTTTCTTGAATATTGGTGTGATCTGTGCTACTTTCCAGTCTTTAGGAACAGACCTTTTGTCAGGAGAGCGGTTGTATATGATTGCTAAGAAAGCTGCTATTGAGTCTGCATACTCTGAAAGGAACCATCTGGGACGGAAGACTTGCTTTTCTTAAGTGATCTGAATTGTTTCGCAACACCTAATATATCTACTTTTAAGTCACTCATGCTAACAGGTGTTCTGGTTTCGAATTCTGGAACATTTATTTCGTAGAAAATTGTATTTAGTAGCTCCGCCTTAGTGGCACCATCATCGGTAACATTTCCATCGCTATCTTGCAGTGACGGTATTGACTGTTTTTTGCCACTGGTGTCCTTTACATACGACCAGAATCTCTTTGGGTTTTTTACCATATTTTTAGACAATATTTCATTGTGGGAACTATTAAAAGCATTTCGCATTGACGTCCGCACTAAATTTCGTGCTTCCGTGAAACTTAGCCAGTCTCGGGGATTTAGCGTTCTTCTGAATTTGGCATGCTTTTTTGGTTGCTTCTGCAGCAGTGTTCTGACCTGTTTTGTGTACCATGGTGGATCAGTTGCGTCTCTTATTAATTTATGCGGTATGAATCTATCTATTGCTGTCGATACTGTATCTTTGAATTTGAGCCATATCTGGTCTACACTTACATAATTAGCTTGGGAGGAATGGAGACTCTCTCTTAGGAAGGCATCAAGCGAAGTTACAGTTTGATAACTATATGCGTTCGAAATACGTATATTCTTTTTGAATCACCCTATATTACTCAACCGCTTTAAAGAGCAGAGAAGTCGTCTTGGACTTCTGTACATGTTACACTACTGGCCATTAAAATTGCTACACCAACAAGAAATGCAGATGATAAACGGGTATTCATTGGACAAATATATTATACAAGAACTGACATATGATTAATTATCACGCAATTTGGGTGCATAGATCCTGAGAAATCAGTACCCAGAACAACCACCTAGGGCCGTAATAACGGCCTTGATACACCTGGGCATTGAATCAAACAGAGCTTGGATGGCGTATACAGGTACACCCGCCCATGCATCTTCAACACGATACCACAGTTCATCAAGAGTAGTGACTGGCGTATTGTGACGAGCCAGTTGCTCGTCCACCATTGACCAGATGTTTTCAATTGGTGAGAGATCTGGAGAATGTGCTGGCCAGGGCAGCAGTCGAACATTTTCTGTATCCAGAAAGGCCCGTACTGGACCTGCAACACGCGGTCGTGCATTATCCTTCTGAAATGTAGGGTTTCGCAAGGAACGAATGAAAGGTAGAGCCACGGGTCGTAACACATCTGAAATGTAACGTCCACTGTTCAAAGTGCCGTCAATGCGAACAAGAGGTGAGCGAGACGTGTAACCAGTGGCAACCCATACAATCACGCCGGGTGATACGCCAGTATGGCGATGACGAATACACGCTTCCAATGTGCATTGACCACGATGTCGCCAAACACGGATGCGACCGTGATGATGCTGTAAACAGAACCTGGATTCATCCGAAAAAATGACGTTTTGCCATTCGTGCACCCAGGTTCGTCGTTGAGTACTCCATCGCAGGCGCTACTGTCTGTGATGCAGCGTCAAGGGTAACCGCAGCAATGGTCTCCGAGCTGATAGTCCATGCTGCTGCAAATGTCGTCGACCTGTTCGTGCAGGTGGTTGTTATTTTGCAAACGTCCCCATCTGCTGACTCAGGGATCGAGACGTGGCTGCACGATTCGTTACAGCCATGCGGATAAGATGCCTGTCATCTCGACTGCTAGTGATACGAGGCCGTTGGGATCCAGCACCGCGTTCCGTATTACCCCCCTGAGCCCACCGATTCCATATTCTGCTAACACTCATTGGCTCTCGACCAACGCGAGCGGCAATGTCGCGATACGACAAACCGCAATAGCGATAGGCTACAATCCGACCTATATGAAAGTCGCAAAAGTGATGTTACGCAATTCTCCTCCTTACACGAGGCATCACAACTACTTTTTACCAGGCAATGCCGGTCAACTGCTGTTTGTGTATGAGAAATCGGTTGCAACTTTCCTCATGTCAGCACGTTGTAGTTGTCGCCACCGGCGCCAACCTTGTGTGAATGCTCTGAAAAGCTAATCATTTGCATATCATAGCATTTTCTTCCTGTCGGTTAAATTTCGCGTCTGTAGCACGTCATCTTCGTGGTGTAGCAATTTTAATGGCCAGAACTGTATAAAACTGGTACCAGGTGGTCATGTTACCATCGACCACTGACGTAAGTAATGGCAGTGAAGTGATGTGTATGTGGCAGTAGGTTATGTGGAATCAGCATAGTAAGGTGCATTGAGGTGGAGACGTGACAGAATGGCAGAAACGAGCTATCATCTCTGGACACGTACGTGACCATACCATGACTGTCCAACATGTCTACAAGGTATAGCATACCACTCACAGCTTTGTAACACGGCGTAAGAACAGTGGTCGTGAAAAAATCCTAACCAGCAGGGACTGGAGGCGTGTTCGCAACGTGTCATTGCCAATCGATTTCAAACCCGACAGGTAACAGACCAGTCACGTTAAAATGACCACTACCTGCCATCGACGTGAACGTGAAATGACCACTTACAGACGGCAGGTGGCAGCACTAGCAGTGGAAGCTACATAAAGCGCGTCCATGGGGTGAGGGGGGGAGGCATATGGGAAACAATGCAGTCATTGTCGTAATGCCAACATGGATCGATATATCTGACATCTAAAAGAGTATTACTGCAGAAGTTGGACCATTATGGAGTAAGGGGAGTAGCTTACAATTGGTTCGCCTCTTACTTTAAAAACAGAAAGCAGAGGGTAATTCTCCGCAATATTGAGAGTGGTAGTGATGTTCAGTCCCAATGTGGCACTGTTAAGTGGGGCGTTCCCCAAGGGTCGGTGCTGGGGCCACTGCTGTTTCTTATTTATATAAATGATATGCCTTCTAGTATTAGAGGTGATTCAAAAATATTTCTGTTTGCTGATGACACCAGCTTGGTAGTGAAGGATCTTGTGTGTAATATTGAAACAGTATCAAATAATGTAGTTCATGGAATAAGTTCATGGCTGGTGGAAAATAATTTGATGCTAAATCACAGTAAGACTCAGTTTTTACAGGTTCTAACTCACAATTCAACAAGAACCGATATTTTGATCAGACAGAATGGGCATATTATAAGCGAGACGGAACAGTTCAAGTTCCTAGGCGTTCGGATAGATAGTAAGCTGTTGTGGAAAGCCCATGTCCAAGATCTTGTTCAGAAACTAAATGCTGCTTTATTTACCATTAGAACAGTATCTGAAATAAGTGACAATTCAACAAGAAAAGTAGTCTACTTCGCATATTTTCATACGCTTATGTCGTATGGTATTGTTTTTGGGGTAATTCTTCTGATTCAAAAAGGGTATTTTTGGCTCAAAAACGGGCTGTTCGAGCTATATGTGGTATAAGTTCGAGAAGCTCTTGTCGACCCCTATTCAATAGTCTGCGAATTCTGGCATTGCCCACACAGTATATATTTTCTTTAATGTCGTTTGTTGTTAGCAATATTAGCCTATTTCCAAGAGTTAGCAGCTTTCACTCAGTTAATACTAGGCAGAAATCATATCTGCATGTGGAATGCACTTCCTTGACTCTTGTGCAGAAAGGAGTGCAGCATTCTGCTGCATCCTTTTTCAATAAGCTACCACAAGAACTCAAAAATCTTAGCAGTAGCCCAAACTCTTTTAAGTCTAAACTGAAGAGTTTCCTCATGGCTCACTCCTTCTATTCTGTCGAGGAGCTCCTGGAAGAGCTAAAAAATTAAACAAATTCCAGTGTGACATTGTTGATTTTCTTTATTTAAACTTACGACTTGTCGCCTGAATATGTTTTTTATATTTCATTTTATCTGTTTCTACTATCGTGTTATAATTTCATGTATTGACTCGTTCCATGATAATGGAGAGATCCCTCTTTAATTTGGTCCCACGGAACAATAAATAAATAAATAAATATGATGATTGGCTTTCAGCCCAGGGATGGAACCATTTTGGAAATGGCTAAGTTTGTAAACTGTTCGCATGCGACTGTGTTTAAAGTATACTGCACATAGTAAAAGGGCACTACCAAAACTGGCACCGAGGCAACTGTGTTGCACCAGGGGTCATAGACGAGGGGTGAATGACGGCAGCAGAGATGTATACGAGCGAACAGAGGTGAAACTGTTGAGCAACTGACCGCCCACAAAAACCAAGAGGCTATGAACAGTGTCTCAATGACCGTTCAGTGAACATTGCTGAGTGCTCTTCATCGGCGATGAAGACTGGAATTTGAACCCCAGTACAGCATGTCAACGTTCACTGAGTGTCGCCTGGTGGCGTTTTCAAGTAAATCACATTTTATGCTTCACTGCCGTGAAACGTCTGAAAGCGAACACCCTGCAACAGTCATCAGAAAGATCAGGCCGGAGGAGGTAGTGTTATTGCCTGGGGAATGTTTTTATGGCATTCTCTGGGTGATTCTGGAAGGTACAATGGATCAACAAATGTATGCATCAATTTTTGGGTGCCATGTACACTCCGAATTGTAGTTTGCTTTTTCTGAACAAGATGGCTTCTACCAGCAAGGTAATGCAACATGTCACACATTTTACAGTCTACATGCATGGTTAGAAGAGCATCAGGATGAGTTTACCGTACTCCCCCGTCCACCAAACTCCCTGGATTTAAACTCAGTCGAGAATCTGTGTAACCATCTCGAGCAGACTGTTTGCACCATGGATCCTCAATCAAGAAATCTAGCGCAGATGGTCACGGCACTAGTCAAAAAGTCTCCACTTCCCTGAAGGCATCGTCCAGAATCGCAATCTCCCTCTCTTACAGCACGTCTTGCAGCGGTCCACGCTGCGAAAGTTGGTTATTCAGGCTTATGACAGATGGTCACATTAATGTGACAGCACAGTGTATTTCTGTGGTCAGTGAATTCAGTTCTGTTTCAACCAGCTTATGAGCGAACATTGTGTTCACAGCGGCCCATGTTTCGCAGTGGCTGACTAGAAGTGTGAAGTGTTGTCTGACGAATCACAGTTTTGCTTCTTTTCAAAAGATGCAAGACACTGAATGCACTGATGGGACAGTGAGGTGTGGAAGGTGCAGTTCAGACCGGAAGTGGTTCTGTGATGTTTTAGGACTGTTTTTTGTAGCCTGACTTGACTAATTCAGCTTACCACGCATATGAAAGAGACTGTTTCTTTCAACATTATCTACAAGCAAGTGTTGACCTTTCCTCTACATTCTCAAGGTAAGTATGCAATGCAAACTCCCATATTCCAAGATGAAAACAGCTGTGTTCACAGAGCGCATGTATACGTTCCTGGTTTGATGAATAGTCAGGCACTCTGTCACTCTCCGATTGGTTCAAAGGGTTCAAATGGCTCTGAGCACTATGGGACTTAACATCCGTGGTCACCAGTCCTCTAGAACGTAGAACTACTTAAACCTAACTAACCTAAGGACATTACACACATCTATGCCCGAGACAAGATTCGAACCTGCGACCGTAGCGGTCACGCGTTTTCAGACTGAAGCACCTAGAACCGCACGACCACACCGGCCGGCCCGATTGGTTCGCTAAATAATCCAACCTTAAAGCAATAGAAAACCTTGGTATCCTTTTCTTTGCTGCATTGAGGCATTTATAAAGATTAGAGGCGGTGTTAGAGTCTGCACAGATTACCATGGGCAGTAGGTGTGCAGATGGCAGGGCACGTATGGGGAGAGCGGTAGTGGTGGGCCCGCGGGCCGGCGCTGTAGGGGGAATGCCGAGCGCTGTACTCACAGTTTTTGTAAATATTAATTGGGGCCTCTCCACACCCACACGTGCGTGATGACCATTCAGAAAGATCGTCACCTTTGCTTTGGTTAGTATCTAAACGATTTATTTTCGCCTGGCTTGCTAACCATTTGTAACTTTCAGAGAAGCGTCCCGAGTGGCGAATTTTGTGTAAGACATACTCATTTCTCTTGTCGCCGTGTTAAAATTCACACAGTCTCACCTCACTATCATGTTGTGTAGACACAGTTGCGAGAGGATTCTGGAACAGTGGTTTATTAAAGTTATTAAGTGATGAACTGAGGAAGAGTAAGTCAGTATCTTACAGAAAATCAGATCCTTGGTACAAAATACGTGTGTAATGACTTCACTTATGTTGTTCGGAAACCTATAACATTTCTTGTTTCACCAGCTATTGACCTCCCTTAAAAATTGTAGTCTTTCATCGAAAAAGTCTGTATTTAGTGGAATAACATGGTAGATAATGATGTTTTGCATAATAACCATGCGGCAAAATACCTTCCTCTTTGCATGCTATCATTTGCCAAAATCTTATTTCAGTACCTGAAACCGCCTATGAAGTAAGTGAAATGTTGTGGGTATTTCACCTGGGCTTTATCGCTGGCGTGGCGCGATCGCAGATGAGTGAACTACGTCAGGTCAATTTTCTTGACCTCTAAAGAGAGATTCACTATGTTAGCTAAATTTCATACGCACCAACATTTTATGTATACATCAAATGCAAAATGATAGTGACCTTTATTTTTCATTTAAAATTTTTTTCGAATTTTACGCAGAATCTTACTTCCATATAAATCTCACAATAATCACGACCATTAACGAAATGATGGGCACATAATAATGAATGTGACCCATAAAACTACAAGTAAAGCAAAAATGGATTTTTTTTACTGAATAGTTTGAGAATGATTGCAAGGCGTGTGCCTCGATTCTGTCGTCGCCAACCAGCCGAAAGGTGCAGACAGTCTCGGGCTCCCCTTCCGAACAAACAAATGAACTCGCCCAGCGCTTTGGACGAAAACTGATCACTGTGCATCGGCCACCTCATCTGCATGGAGTCTACGTGATATTAGCGTGTTGTTTCCTGCAATGTTTAATGTTTTGTCTGATGTGATTATTTTCTATAGAAGGCCTCAAAGTGGAGTTGAATCAAAAGCTTTCCAAAGTCTAGAAGCATCGAATCAATCTGGTTTCCTTTTGTGACAAGTTTGGTACGAGGTCTGTTTTAGCTATATCTTCCACTTCAAAGTCTAATGGAGATATAAAGGGCTACATTGTCGTGGACGAGCAGCTTAGGATCTCGAGAAAAGGTTAGAGAAATGTAGACCTCAACCATGGCGTTATACTGAACACAGCAGAAATTATTTCTTATTTGCATTTTCGTTATCCAACACGGTTTTTGTTGCAGCCGAAATATGGATCTTGTTCCGCACAAATACACATTACAATTCTTGTGTATTGCGCTTTTTGGAGCTTTCAACATTAAAGTAGCATAGCAGTGTGTGCAGTGTTGCAGCGGCGGTTTGTAGCTAAAGTTAGTGGGGGTGCTGCTTCATAAAATTTTTTTGGCTTTGTTTTGAAGTCGTCTAAAAGAAAAGAAAATGTATAAAAAAGAAAATTCATTTAGTAACTTAATAAAATCCCAAAGAATAAAATCTAAAGTTTTTTGCTTATTTTAACCTAAATTGTTACAGTTCAAGGTAACTCTTTCCATTTAAAGTGAAATTCATTGTCCTTGTTTTAATTAGCTTCCTCATTGCTTATCTCTTTGATTTCTGGATGACAACTGAGCAAATTTTTTTCCGCTGAGCACTGCAAGTCTTTCTGAATTCTTGGTGCTTCTTCGAAAAAAAATATTCATTTCAGTGTTGAAAAGCAGCGTCCTGCCTTTGATGTTGTCCTGGGTACTGTCATGAGGATTCTCACCAGTTTTGTACTTTCACTAAGATTATTTCCCGAGACAAAATTCAGCAGTTCAATTAATTTGAAATATTTATGAATGTCAGAGCTGCAATAGAATAGCTTTAATTCAGCTTCAAACTTTTCTTTGTCAGTCACGGGGTATATTTCAGCAACAGTAGTCTCTCTTCTGTAAGTGTGTGTTGCTTAATGTTTTTCGCTCATGATTTTCTAAAATGTGTTTTTCAGAGAGGTACACAAGACCGAATCCTAGCTAAACCGCTCTAATCACTGGTCCTAGACAGTTTCATCGCGTTTCAATAACTTTAAGTGTTTTGAACGATTTACAGGAACCCACAACCAAAGAAAAACAGGCTGTGAGCTGATCACTTAATATCTAAAGAACAAAGGAGCAACCCTCGTAATAGATAACCTGACACTCAGTGGGAAAAATTGAAATTATATACTATAATCGAAAATGTGCGTGACTATTAGTCTGTGTCTTGCAAGAAGTAGTAGTATGTAGCAGCTGTAGTATTAGTACTAGTAGTAGCAGTAGTAATAGCAGTTTTGTTCACCCATGGATTAGTTTTACAAGGATATTTGACATGTCATGGTATGGCAGTTCAAGAATAATAGTAAAACATAATTCATCTACACAGGCATTTACATACGTATAGGTATAGTTTGACAGGGATTGGATGGGTATTCCCCGGCTGGTGTGGCCGAGCAGTTCTAGGCGCTTCAGTCTGGAACCGCGCGACCGCTACAGTCACAGGTTAGAATCCTGCCTCGGGCATGGATTTGTGTGATGTCCTTAGGTTAGTCAGGTTTAAGTTGTTCTAAGTTCTAGGACACTATGACTTCACTGAGCGAGGTGGCGCAGTGGTTAGACACTGGACTCGCATTCGGAAGGACGACGGTTCAATCCCGCGTCCGGCCATCCTGATTTAGGTTTTCCGTGATTTCCCTAAATCACTCCAGGCAAATGCCGGGATGGTTCCTCTGAAAGGGCACGGCCGACTTCCTTCCCCATCCATCCCTAATCCGATGAGACCGATGACCACGCTGTCTGGTCTCCTTCCCCAAAACCAACCAACCACTATGACTTCAGATGTTAAGTCCCATTGTGCTCAGAGCCATTTGAACCATTTGATAAGTATTCGGCGTGGCCTTCTAGTAATAATCATCCCATAGTTCGCCTGAATTAATTTACGGAAACCACAGAAAACTAAGAGCAGCTGAATGGAGATTGGAATCTCAGTCCTCCCTCACACCAGGCCAGTTTGATCAAAACAGTACAACCTGGTTTATACCCAGTGGGCCATGCTCTTTTGCAAATAATTTATTTAAACAATATAAAAAATAGTGCTACACTGTATACTTATTTCTCACCATGCATCATTGCACACACTACACACATTATACCATAAAGTAATACTAAACACACTATCAGCTGACATGAGGACCATAGCAAGAATGTTTGGTGTACCGCAGCTCCCCTTTTGCTTGCCCAACCCAGCGAACCTCCATAATGGGTAAGAAGTTGAGCTCAGAAAGAGGATATCCACTGCAGAGCTTTGAAGTAAGGTTTTCCAGAAAAAAAACCCTGGTGCTGTGAAATGACAGATGTCTTATTATTATTATAATTATTGGCTCCTAATGAACTCATTATTAAACAAAGTGCACCATTTGTTTACTACATATTTTTACGAGCTTCAAACAGGAGCGACTTCTTTTCAGTTACCTTCGTAGTTACAAGTATATTTTTTTAACTTCTTGTGTGTTTGAGTGCTTACTAGGACCAAACTTTCATTTTAAAAACAGTGTAGCGTACAGTACTGCCGTTGCTATTGACCGCTTTATCGACCCTCGTATCGTGCAAGCTTTCGTTTGTTATGCTTAGAACAGCTCAGTGTCCTTTAGACCGTCAGTGAGAGAGCACTGCGAGTTCCTGCTGCTAATAAGGCGAGTATACCATTTGTTTATTACATATCTTTACGAGTTTAAAACAGGAGGGAGTTCAGAAACCGATAGGCACTGTGACTGTTGTGTACAGTTGCGAGCTGAGTTGGTGAACCTTCGCTCACAGCTCCAGGCAGTGTTGGCTTCTGTCACACAGCTTGAAGCTGCTGCC
The DNA here is from genome assembly GCF_023864275.1 of Schistocerca cancellata. Lineage (NCBI taxonomy): Eukaryota > Metazoa > Arthropoda > Insecta > Orthoptera > Acrididae > Schistocerca > Schistocerca cancellata. The sequence continues at coordinate 955,703,186 of NC_064626.1, forward strand.
AAGGGGCATCACTGTGGGGGGTCAGATGCTGGGATGCAAGGGGCGTCGAGCACGACCCATGTGTCCCCCGATCGATCCACTGCTGTGGCTGTCCCAGGTACAGCCTGCACTGAGGTTGACCCCTCACCCATGGTCGAGTGGGAGATCATTCCCAAGTCTGGCAGGCAGTGAAAGACTTTCCGTGGGGCCTATCGTAGGGCCTCCCAATTCATGTGACGAACAGGTTTCAGGCGTTATTTGGGGATGACGAAGTCTCTGAGCCAGATGCAGTCATCCAACCTGTTCCAGAGGAAGCTTCTCGGCCCGAAGGTCTGGGCATTCACAGAGGATGGGTTTCATGGTAGTTGGGAGCTCCAATGTTAGGCGCATAATGGGGACCCTTAGGAACCTGGCTGCCAAGGAGGGGAAGGAAGCCAGTGTGTAATCCGTGAATTACCGGGGGAAGTCGTTCTGGAAGTGGAAAGGGTGTTTCCGGATGCCTTGAAGAGTATAGGAAGCGGCTACACGGGTAGCGGGGGCTGTGTGGAAGGGACTGGGCGGTTTTTTTGGTTAGAGGGTCTCAGGAAACCACAGAAAGAGCGTCTGTCTAAAAGGGGGCAGGTAAAACACAGTAAGGTAGTTGTAGAAACGATCGGTATTGTAGTTGTAAATTTTCGTAGCTGTGTTGGGAAAGAACCAGAGCTCCAAGCCCTAATAGAAAGTACTGAGGCTCAAATAGTTACAGGTATAGAAAGGTGGCTAAGGCCGGAAATAAGTTCAGCCGAAATTTTTTCAAACGATCTATCAGTGTTCAGAAAAGGCAGATTAAATACAGTTGATGGTGACAATTTATTGCTGTCAGAAGGAGTTTGCCTTGTAGCGAAAATGAAGTAGATAGTTCCTGCGAAATAGTATGGGTAGAGGTTATACTTGACAATCGGACTAAACTATTAATTGGATCGTTTTACTGACCCCGTGACTCAGAAGATATAGTTGCTGAACAGTTCAAAGAAAACTTGAGTCTCATTTCAAATAGGTACCCCAATCATACAATTATAGTCGGTAGCGACTTCAATCTACCTTCGATATACTGGAAAAATTATACGTTTAGAGCCGACGGCAGGAATAAAACGTCATCCGAAATCGTACTGAATGCTTTCTCAGAAAACTATTTTGAACAATTAGTTCATGAGCCTACCCGAAGCGTATACGGTTGCGAAAGCATAATTGACCTCTTAGCAACAAATAATCTTGGACAAATAGGGAGTATCATGGCGAATACAGGGATTAGCGACCACAAGGCAGTCGCTGCTAGGCTGAATACCGTAACACACGCAACCATCAAAAAGAAAGGCAAAGTACATCTATTTAAAAAAGCTGATAAAAATGCTATTAACGCCTTTTTAAGAGACAGTCTTCTTCCGATCTGATCACGTAAGCGTAGAAAAGATGTAGAATGATTTCAAAGAGATAGTATCGACGGCAATTGAGAGATATATACCACACAAATTAATAAGTGATGGTCCTGATCCCCATGGTACACAAAACGGGTCAGATCGCTGTTGCAGAAGCAACGAAAAAAGCATGCCAAATTTAAAAGAATGCAAAATCTCGAAGATTGGCAAAGTTTTGCAGAAGTTCGAAATATAGCGCGTGCTTCAATGCGAGATGCTTTTAATAATTTCCACAACGAAACTCTGTCTTGGAATCTAGCAGAAAACCCAAAGAGATTTTGGTTATATATAAAGCACACCAGTGACAAGACGCAATCAATACCTTCACTGTTCGATAACATCGGTGAAGTTACTGATGACAGTGCCACTAAAGTGGAGTTATTAAGCACGGTTTTCCGATACTCCTTCGCCAAAGAAGACGAAGTAAATACTCCTAAATTCCAATGAAGAAGAACTGCAAATATGAGAAAAATAGAAGTCGATATCCTCGGTGTAGCAAAGCAGCTTAAATCACTTCATTAAGGCAAGGCTTCCGGGTCAGATAGTATACCAGTCACGTTCCTTTCAGAGTATGCAGATGCAATATCTTCATATTTAGCAATTATATACAACCGCTCGCTCACAGAAAGTTCCGTACCTAAAGACTGGAAAGTTGCTGAAGTCACACCAATACCAAAAAGGGAAATAGGAGTCATCTGCTGAATTACAGGCCTGTATCACTAATGTCGATTTGCAGTAGGGTTTTGGAACATATACTGTATTCGAACAATATGAAGTACCTCGAAGAAAACGATCTACTGACACATAGTCAGTACGGATTCAGAAAATATCGTTCTTGCGGGACACAATTAGCTCTTTATACTCATGAATTAATGAGTGCTATCGACAGGGGATGTCACTTGACTCTATATTTTTAGATTTTCAGAAGGCTTTCGACACGGTTCCTCACAAGCGACTTCTAACTAAACTGTGTGCCTATGGAATATCGCCTCAGTTGTGCGACTGGATTCGTGATTTCCTGTCAGAAAGGTCACAGTTCGTAGTAATAGACGGAAAGTCAGGGAGTAAAACAGAAGTAATATCCGGCGTTCCCCAAGGAAATGTTATGGGCCCTTTATCGTTCCTGATCTATATTAACGACATAAGGGACAATCTGAGTAGCCCTCTTAGATTATTTACTAATGATGCTGTCGTTTACCGTCTTGTAAAGTCATCAGATACCAAAATGAATTCCGAAATGATTAGATAAGATATCTGTGTGGCGCGAAAAGTGATAATTGACCCTGAATAAAGAAAAGTGTGAAGTTATTCACAAGTGTACTTAAAGAAATCCGCTAAATTTCGATTACGCGGCAAGTTGCACAAATCTGAAAGCTGTAAATTCAACTAAATACTTAGGGATTACAGTTTCAAATAACCGAAATTGGAACGATGACATAGATAATGTTGAGGGTAGAGCAAACCAAAGACTGCAATTCATTGGCAGAACACTTAGGAGGTGCAACAGATATACTAAAGAGACTGCTTACACTACACTTGTCCGCCCTGTTCTGGAGTATTGCTGTGTGGTGTGGGATCCGTATCAGGTGGGACTGACGGATGATATTGAAAACGTTCAAAGAAGGGCGGTTCATTTTGTACTATCGCGAATTAGGGGAGATAGTGCCACAGACATGAACCGTGAATTGGCGTGGCAATCATTAAAACAAAGGCGATTTTCGTTGCGACAGGATTTCCTCATGAAATTTAAATCACCAGTTTTCTCCGCCGATTGCGAATTCATTCTGTTGGCACCCACCTACATAGGGAGAAATGATCGTCACGATAAAATAAGAGAAATCAGGGTCGCACAGAAAAATTTAAGTGCTCGTTTTCCCCGCACGCCGTTCGAGAGTGGAACGGTAGAGAGACAGCTTGAAGGTGGTTCATTGAACCCTCTGCCAGACACTTAGCTGTGAATAGCAGAGTAATCACGTAGATGTAGATGAAAGATATGATAACAGAGCAACAGAAACCTTATGCTGTAAACAAAAAAAAAAAAAAACAGACGTTTGCACCTCCATATTCATATTCCAATTATTTGATCCCAGATGTTAGTCAGCGGCTCTAATCACTGCACTATTAAAATTCAAATTCGCGACGTTATGTTATTAATCTTATTCAGACTTCCATGGAGGAACACTTAGCACTTACACTGCATTGGGAATATCAGCAGCAGCAACATTAGCATCGCAATATCACCATTATGAGACACAGAATACTCATGCTTTCGAAACTGATCTAAACCATACATATCTTTCTGATTCTAATTTAAATGAAACGAACACTCTAATACGACTTTGACGATGTATCAAAAACCTACTAACATCGTACCTACCCCTGTGAACGTCAATTCTGAATTTTATAAACACCTAGAAGTTATCAGGTCGGTCAAATAAGAGCACTACTGTTCAAAAAAGCATTAACTCGATCGATGCAACCACATGTAACTTCTAGTATTATCAACACAATTCGTCACAATCTTAACATACATGAGTGAAATATCTCTTGGGTAATCGTTAATAACACAAATGTTCTGACTGTTAGTGATTTGGCAGTCGAAGGGCGCATAATTCCTTTTAAGCCGTACTACCTACTTTTTCTTTACCATGAACACTTTTTCTGAGGTACATGGTAGCAATTACTGATGTATACAGCTCACAGTCATGTCGCCTCAGGACAAGTAGCATAATTTGTTTCCTTGTGATCATGTCCTTATAGGAATTTCCACTCAGCATTTTTAGCATCCTACCTCTGTATCAATTTAGAACCTGATATTATAGCAACAATGACAAGCTGAAACGCTGAAAGTAAAACAAAGTTTTTGAAACTTGTTACAGAAAATGTGATTTTGTGAACATTACTGCAGTGAATGGATTAATCGTATGGACTCCTCCAACTTCGAGAATAATTCATCTGCAGAGAATATCAAAATAAGTTCAGAACTTACATGTTCTAAATTTAGGATGAAATATGACTGAAACTTTTGCTAATATTATTTCACGTAATTTTCTAGAAGTGGTGAGTTTTTGACATAGCCATATTTGATTATGAATTCGTGCGTCTTCTATTTTCGCTGTAACTGAAACAAAAATTCTTGAACGAGTTAGTGTGCTAAATATGTATCACTCCCAACAAGTTTAACAGTTGCATACAACTGCTACCAACAACTTATATGAGAAGTATTAATAGTGTCATTGTTTGAATGGTAGAATTTTGTATTCTCTAAGAGATTTAGATTCTGACTAATTTTAATTTGTATTTTGTGTAAACTGGGTTGCACAGACACGAAGATTCCGTCAGAGGTTAAAATTATGATACATTTTTGCCAGTATGAAAAATTTATTAACTCTCACTACAGGTCCGGTTCAGCTTTTAAGCTCTTGCCAAGTGGTACCTAAAACATGAGAAATACACATCAAATGTATTCAGGTGCTAAATAACATGTAAACTGCAACGTCACAATCATAAAACATTCAGGGTATAAAGTAAATTATTAACATTATAACTTATTATGAAACTTATTATAAACTTTTTATGGTCTAACTTTAATTTTGATATGAGATTAGATTAGATTATATTCGGTTATCGTTCTATAGACCGAAAAATGAGGTGATTCTCTTGGCTGTGGACTATGTCAGAAAGTACAGGGTGGCGCAGATGGATCGGGTGGTTTTAAAATACTTGTCAAACTGTCAATTGTAAAGGTATTGGATTGAAATAAAGTGCAAAACGTGTAGTTACAATGGAAGTTTATTAACAAAAAAATAGTAATGTTAGTTTTTAAAAATTACATCCATCAAATGCCCTCCTTCTCGAGCGACGCATTCTTGGAATCGGTCCTTAACGTTCCGCATTGCCCGCTCAAGCACATCACCAGGAATTGATGTGATTTCGGTGTGAATTGCTGCCTTCAACTCCTGAATGGTCCGGGGTTTGTTCATGTAGACCCTTGCTTTTAAATAGCCCCATAAGAAAAAGTCACATACCGTGAGGTCCGGTGAGCGAGGGGGCCAATGGACATCTCCATTACGGGAAATCAAATGGCCAGGGAACAGAGCGCGTACAGCTTGCATTGATATCCTAGCGGTATGTGCAGTTGCCCCGTCTTGTTGGAACCACATATTGCCCATGTCGTAATTGTTCTCTTCAAGTTGTGGGAGAAGAAAATCTTCAATCATGTTCACATAACGCTGCGAATTAACAGTAACCGCCTGCTCCCTTTCATTTTCAAAAAAGTAAGGACCAATTATCCCTACCTTAGAAACCCCACACCAAACCGTCACTTTGTCACTATGGAGAGGCCGTTGGTGTAGGTCTCTTGGGTTAGTGTCGGCCCAGTAACGGCAATTTTGCTTGTTTACGTATCCGTTAATGTGAAAGTGAGCCTCGTCAGACATCATGATAATCAGGTTTACATCTTCCAATAACTCCAACATCTGTTGGCTAAACTGAAGCCTTTGAAGATGGTCTGTTGGGAGAATCTTCTGTACCAACAGGATTTTATAGGGGTGGAATTTCAGTTCTTCGTTAAGAATCCTTTGAAGGCTCCGACGTGACATTCCAAGAGCTTGAGCACGACGTCTCGTTGATCGACGTGGGCTCGCAGTGACATCGCGTCTCACACGCTCCACGTTCTCAGGCGTTGTTATTGTTGGCGGTCTAGGCGTCCATTTTGGAGCACATGAACCAGTAGTGCGGAAATTATGCACCCAACTCAATATCGTATCTCGCTTAGGAACACTACCGCGAGGTGGGATGTTGAAACGCCGGCGAAAGGCACGCGTCACAGCAACAATTGACTCGTTATTGCGTATGAACTCTTCCACTGCGAAAACACGATGCTCAACGGACCACGTAGCCATCGCGACTGACTGCCAGCCTGCAACTGAAACTTCCCGTCCCCCCCCACCACAGGACGAAGTCGCCGAACACCTGGCTCCCCCCCTCCAGACGTACAGTCCACTTCAAAACCACCCGATCCATCTGCGCCACCCTGTATAACATAAAAACATAGACCATTTGGATATAATACTCACTTTCCTGATCAATTGGCAGAAGATTGTCAAGATATGTGAATGCATCACACTAAACTGGAATTGTTAATATTTACAGAACGAATACACTGTCATAATGAAACATAGTTATGCACTTCAATAAATTTATCATATACAAAATACCTAATCTTGACTAAGGTGTTCAATTGTTGTCAAAACTGAAATCTAACAAATTTTTTCTTAAGCTTGTCTAACAGACACTGTTAAGACAGTCATCCACAGAGTAGAATGAGTTGGCTACCAAAGAGTCTTTAAAACTCTTAACAGTGCTTCATATGAAACCAAGTTTTTAATGATTGCTGGCAATTTATTGAAAATCTGTATTTGTGAATGTTGGATCCCTTTTTGGACCAAGGTAAATGTTTTAGGTCTTTATCTAGATTGTTCTTATCCCTTGTTCTGATACTTTGCATTGAGCTATTGGCTGGAAATAGAGATATAGCTATTTGCAACAAATTTCATTAAGCATTAAATATACTGAGAAGCAGTGGTTAGGATACACAGTCCCATGAACAGGTTTCTACACGATGTTCTCGAATTTACTCCACAAATGAGTCTTAATACACGCTTTTGCATTCTAAAAACTTCTGCTCAGTTTAATGAGCTACCCCAGAATATGATTCCACAGGAGATAATAGAAAGAAAATAAGCAAAGTATGCAAGTTTTATTATATTCATATCTCTTACATCTGACATCATTCACATTGCAAATACAGACTTGTTTAGACGCTTCAGCAATTCTGTGGTATGCCCTTCCCAACTGAATTTATTATAGAATTGTAATCCTAGAAATTTAACACTGTCAACGTCTTGTATCTGCCCATCTTCATTTGTTATACACATGCTGGAAGGAAATCTCTTACAGGTTCTGAACTGTGTACAGTGGATCCTTTCAAAGTTAACTGTCAGTGAATTAGCTTTAAATCATTTATTAATGTCCATGAAATTTTGACTAGCAGCCATTTCTAAATCTATAGCTGACTTGCTATTTATTACAATGTTTGTATCATCTGCAAACAAAACAAACTTAGCATCTGGCAGTGTAACAGACGAGATGTTATTAATGTACACAAGAAAAAGCAACTGACCAAAGATGGAATCTTCAGGAACGTCACATTAATTTATTCCCAATCAGTTGAAGACTGATTGCTTACTCCACAGATATTTCGCAACGACACCCTTCCTGCAGCAGTGCCAGTGACGCCATAATGTTCTAATTTACTTAAGAGAAAGCTGTGATTCACACAGCCAAAGTCTTTCGACATGTTACAGCAAACGCCATTAGACTCTAATTTGTTATCTAATGAATTAAGTACATTCTAACTGTGCGTGTAAATAGCCTTCTCTATATCAGAAGCCTTAAGGAACCCAAACTGTGATTTGGACAATGTATAATTTGCAGTTAGATGCTTAAGAAGATGCTTGAATACAACCTTTTTAAATAGTTTTGAAAAAAGGTGGCAAGAGTGGAACTGGTCGATAGTTTGACGTATATATTTATCCCCCTTCTGGTAAAGAGGGTTAATTTCGGCATATTATAGCCAGCCTGGATAGGAGATTGTTCTGGATTACTTGCTGCAGTATCTTGTAGTATTTTTTGTAGTGGATTACAATGCTAACATCAGAGCTATTCCTAGATAGTACATACAGTTTTCATTTGTCCCTCAAGATACTTTAATTGCTTGTGTATTCCATGGTTTATTATTAGATTTCTGTTTGACTTGAATTACCTTTGGGGGAAAACTATATCCAAATGATAAAGTAACTTTGTTAATGAATGCTTTGTATTTTCCATTTGAGTTGGAAGTATTGTAAACGTCTGTGCAGTTCAGCTGAGCAATCTCCTAAAATTTTCAATTTTTGACTGATTTATTACCCCTCCTGTACTCAGAGTTAACAGATTTTATATCCCGACAAGTTTCAACATTTAATATAAGATGCTGCATATCATGATCAGATAGCCCATTTACTAAGGGTTTTTCCCTAGATTTGCCTGTAAAGATTTTATCAGTAACAGTCTCAGAGCATTTACGTACCTTAGTTGCAAAGTTCCAAAGTTCACAGTAGGAATGAAACTGAACGACAGTGTTACTGATTGCAGTAATTCTCCACTGACAGAGCTTATAAATATATATATATATATATATATATATATATATATATATCATCAAGATAGTTTTCACGAAACAATTCATGTTCTGTGTTTGCTTAGCAATTAAGTAGCTACTACAAACATATGAAAATATGTTTGCGAGAACTCATTTGTAAAAACGTGAAGAACTACATTTAATTGCACAAATATAACCTTACCACACTACAGCATGTCAACAATGAGCTATAAAGTTTCCCGCCTAACAGCCAGGTGGATGTGATAAGTGTGGCCAATTACTCCATCTTACTAAAGTAAAGCTTCTTTTACTTGCAGTATAATTTCCCTCTGTGAAACTTAAGTTTAAATGAAAAATGAGTTTACTTGACTTATGAAAAAACTGCTAATGATAGAGAAACACTAATAACAGATATAAAATCAGCGCAAAAAAAATAATACTACAGGAACAGTGGAAATTACGCAAACATAGAAAATTATGTTGCATAGTACTCTTGTTTTTGTTCTGGCATTGGAGTGCGGGAGGGCGGGATCTGTCACTTTGCCGTTCGACACTGTGCCCATACAACCACGTCGCCTTGGCCGCTTCAGATTCCCAGATGTTACACATATTTAGCTTCGATTGTTCACTATATGACAAAGGTATAAACATACTTCGCCAAATGAAAATAGTGAAAGCTGAAAATACGTCTTAGCATAAATTAAACTGAATAAAGATGGCCGGTTGCTGTATTTCTTCAAGTAACTTCAAACACGCTCGCTAAAGTACGTGACAAGTTTTCTATAGTTGAAATGTTTGTTGTGCGTCCATCGGAGGTCACACAAGACATTCCTGATGGTAAATTAAGACTTACAAGGGTAACACTCCATTGCATCTCTTCTCAGACTTAGTGATGGCCCAGAGGATAATCCGTGAAAAAGCGAACACAGATCAAGCATGAAAACTGGGAGAATGTGCACTGAACTGTGAAAAAAGAAGCAAAATAGAAACAGTGAACGGCCGAAGGTGAAGACGTGCAACATCGAACGAATTGCAAGAAAACGGCGTTGTGGTTGTGTGTTTACGGTTTTGGACCGCAAAGCGGCAGTTCCGCCGATCCTTCACTTTTTCACAATTTTATGAACTCTCCATCCGGTTATTAAAACCTCTGTTCTTCGTCTGTAGTCTTGGCAATTGTTGTACTATTCACTGGTTATAAAATATGAGTCATGTGGTAAGAATATATTGATGTCGCAAGTAAACTGATTAACAGTGACAGCAGGCGAGATGCCGCATATATCTCTCACAGAAATGTAAACAACAAATAAACAGGTGTGAACTATGTTGCAACAAAAGAAATGAAGATTCAAAACTTCCAAAATGGACACAAGAGTCATAACATGCGGTATTTGTGTAGAACAAAGGAGGTACGTACGTTTGGAGGTCCCTTCGCTGCACCTCGCTGTTGCAAACGGACGTTCCAACACGACACAGACCCAAATCTGAATACAGCGAACAGACACATCAATGACGGAAGCACGGTTCGTAATTTTGTGGAAAAAAAAAATAAATTTCAGCTGGTAGATTTGAACACGGATCTGTCACTTTGCCGTTCGATACCGTGCCCATACAACCACGTCGCCTTGGCTGCTTCAGATTCCTAGATGTTACACATATTTAGCTTCAATTGTTCACTATTTCTATTTTGCTTTTTTTAAATCACAGTTCAGTAAACTATAGTTTTCACTCATTATCTGTGTTCAGTTTTTGACTGGCTGTCCACTGGGACGTCTTACCACTAAATATGAAGGGTGGTGTGGGGGGTGGGGTGCGATGGGGAGTATGCCTTGTTAGTACTACTGTAATTGTTTAAGGTACCCCAAGGTTGTATGTGCATGCGTGTAAAAGCTATAACTTTTTAGCATTGAATGGTTCTATCGAAAACTAAAGTTTTGTAGTCTTCAGCGTAACCTAAAATTTATCCCATGTTTCTATCTTCATTCTTATAGGAACTGGAGTATCTTTTGGAAACTTCTTTTAGTATCACGTCTATGCTTGGCATGATGTAAGAAATATATCATCATTATTTAGCTTTCCGTTGCCATATACGCTGGAAGTCGTATAGGTGCCTGATAATTACCTTCGATGTATTGAGGTACATTTGCCGGCTGTCGCTCACTTCCACGTTTAGCCTGCCCTCGCGCTGTGCACAGGGAGCGAGCCATGCGGGGGGCGGCGGTTGCTGCGGTGGCGACGGCAGCGGCGGCGGCGGCGCTGGTGTGCGTGGCCGGCCTGCAGCCCTCCGAGATGGCCGACCAGCTGCTGCTGCGCCGCGTTGTGCGCCTCATAATCAGCATCAGGGACCACTACCACACCGCCTGCGTCTTCCTTGCCTACGGACGAGCAGGTACTGCTGCAGCCGGAAACCTCATCCAGTGCTGATCATGTCGCCACTATGTAAGCTGGGTATCATGTCACAGACAACCTGAGTAGGCTAAAATAAAGAAAAATGTTGAAGAAAACAGATAACAAAATAATTTCTGGGGCCACAGAAACAACGAGAAACTGTTAATTGTATGCACGGACGGGAAAAAATCGCAACACCTAAAAAGAGTTATGCAACATAAACGAAAATTGGTAGGCGCGTTTCTTCATCTGAAAGACGATGACTATTCAAATTTCTCACCAGTCACGAAAGGGTGGCGCTAAATAGCACCACTATGAGGACACAAATCGGGTTTCCATTAAATACGCGCTGTAACGGTCGTAAACTTAGTTACCTTTGAGACTGGACGTGGTGAGTTGATGTCAGTCAAGAATGCTTAAAACACGCCATTATCAACACATCGCTGAGTTTGAACGGGGTCGTGTAACAAGGCTACGAGAAGCTGGATGTTCCTTGTGCGATACTGCAGAAAGACCTGGCACGCATGTAGCCACAGTATAAGACTGCTGGCACCTCTGGTCACGACAATGTACGGTCGCAAGAAGACCGGGCTCCGGACGGCCACGTGGCACTACCGAGAGGGAACGCAATTGTGTCCGGTGTATGCCTCTGGAGCATCGTACTGCATCTGAAGCAGGAATCTGAGCAACAGTGGACACCACAAGGATACAACGAACTGTTACAAATCGGTTACCTGAAGGACAGCTCAGAGCCAGACGTCCTGCAGCGTGCATTCCACTGACTACAAACCACTGTCGTTTGCGACGTCAGTGATGTCAAGCGAGAGCGCATTTGAGGGCAGGGTAGAGGTGTGTTGCGTTTTATGATGAAAGCTATTTCTGCCTCGGTCTCATTGATGGCCTTGTGTTGGTTAGGATTCCAGCTGAGGCCCTGTAACCAACCTGTCTGCGTGCTAGACACACTGGACCTGCACCTAGCGCTATCGTCTGGGTGCGATTTCGTATGATAGCAGGGTCCTCTCGTGGTTATCCCACATAACTGGCCTGCAAATTTGTACGTCAGTCTGGTGTTTCGACCTGTTGTGCTGCCATTAGTTCAAATGGCTCTAAGCACTATGGGACTTAACATCTGAGGTCATCAGTCCCCTAGGCTTAGAACTACTTAAACCTAACTAACCTAAGGACATCACACACATCCATGCCCGAAGCAGGATTCGAACCTGCGACCGCAGCAGCAGCGCAGTTCCGGACTGAAGCGCCTAGAACCGCTCGGCCACAGCGGCCGGCTGTGCTGCCATCATGAACAGCATTCTAGGTTTCTTTCAAACAGGATAACGCTCGCCCACACGCCGCTGTTGTAACCCAACATGCTCCACAGAGCGCCGACATGTTCCCTTGGACTGATGAAAGACCAGATTTCTCTCCAGTCAGGTACATATGGGTCATCATGGGACGACAACTCCAGCGTCATCCACAAACAGTATTAACCGTCCTTGTACTGACCGACCAAGTGCAACAAACATGGAACTCCATTCCACAAACTGACATCCGCCGTCTGTAAAACACAATGCATGCTAATTTGCATGCTTGCATTCAACATTTCTGCTGTTTCATCGGTTATTAAAGTACCTGCATTTCATATTTGCAATGCCGTAACTCACACTTATATTACTTGGTGAGCTCGCAAAGTCAATCACTTCAAAATATTACCTAGACAAATGCATTCCCGAAAATTCATTGCTCTACATTAGTTATTTTTTGGTGTTGCGATTTTTTCCTGTCTGAGTTTATATACAGACTGTCCTAGAAATGTTGCGACAAACTTCGAGAAATTGTCGAGGATATCTTGAGGAACAAATCGAGGATAGGAGCCCATGTCCGGGAACGTCATTCAACTATGCTACATAGTGTTGAAAATATGGGTGGCAGAACCTGCCACTAGCCCACCACTTCGGCAGAAAACGTGACTTTGTAAGCTGATGGACTGTAGATGGAACATCTCGCAATGTTGTTATTCAGTGATTGCGACGGATTGCCACACTCTGTAGCGTCTTTAGATGACATTTCCGGTAACGAGTTCCTGTCCTCGATTTGTTCCTCAAGATAGGCGAGTGCCAGTGAAGAAGATGGAGCTAGCCACTGCGTAGAAACGCCATGTATCCTATGGATGCGATGCTCTATTGCCTCAGTAGGTGACGGTATTGGACACGATTTTCCATCCACGGTTTACTTTTCTCCTGGAACCCTCTAAAATCTCCAATGTTTTTCGGTATCAGGAGGAAAATAAACTTCATATGGAAACGCATGTCAGAAGCAGTCATCCACCAAGCCAATTTTGCATTGCCTTCATAGTCCAGGTCTGTCTACGCAGCAGATAGCTCCACCTTCTTCACTGGTGACCGTGGAAATCAGTTGCGACCACTGAATAACAAACAACATAGCAAGACGTTCCGCCTATGGTCTGTCAGTGTACAAAGTCACGTTTGCTGCCGAAAGGGTGAACTCGTGGCAGGCGCCAGCGCCTATAAATTCGACGCTCTGTTGTGTCGTTGGATGGCTTTTCCGGACACAGGTCCCTATTCTCGATTTGTTCCTCAATAAACTCACTACAATTCCTCGAGGTTTGTTGCAACATTTCTGGTCCACCTTGTATATACAAAACGTGTGATTTCATGTTCTCCCGGTGTGTGATTATTTTGAAATTGTATCGGGTATTCAGCTGGATGGGGTCATCAAAATTGCGTGATATTTCGGCAAACTGATATGTTGCCATCTTCATGCGGTCCTGATCACTGTCCTACCACTGCGGATCTTAAAGGAACTGAGTCTGCAATCTGGGGATTCAGGATTTCACAACATATTCATGTTTTGCCTCCCATTCTTCTGCTGATGACTTTGGGCTTCACTTTGGGGGTCTTCAGGTTGATCCTTGCTTTAGTTCAGAAGTGGTGCTGTGCAGCAAGTTGATGTGGCCATCTCTTTGTGATGCTGTGCTGCAGTTTCTAGTCCAGAGTCCGAGTGCACTGTTTCTTGATCTTATCCTCTCGTAGAAGAAGCAAGCTATCTCTCGGAAGTGTCGCTGAAGACGCGGGATTTCCGCAGTGTCGTGTAGTGGAATGACTGGGAAGTCGCGCAGTAGGTGCAGAACCATACGTAGTGCGCGATTTTGCAGAGTGGAAGGGTCTGTATGTGCATGTCGGCGGCCTGGTCCCAGACGAAGGTGACGTATTCCAGGACAGGATGGAGCAGCTCCTTGCACAGTATTATGCCTAGTAGAGGCGAAGGGCTTGAGTCAGCATTTAGTGAGGGATACAGCTTGCTTCTTGCTTTCTTATTCACTTCTCTGACGTGCGCGCACCACGTGAGTCGGCGATTTGAGGTGGCGCCGAGATACCGCGCCGTAGGTTTCCAGGGAACAAGGTTGTGTTTGATGTAGAAAGGCAGAGCCGGTTTAAGGCCCAAGCGACAGAAGCTGAGAAGGGTGCCAGAGGTGCCCCTACTGCAAAATTTGTGCACTGGTGAAAACAATCAATTTCTAAGCTCACTAGACGTGGATTAATTTCTAAAGGTCTGACCAAGAACCAAAGAAACAAGAACTACTGTATAAAAATGAGGGAAAGGGGGGGGGGGGCACCAAACGACTTGTCGCTTATGTGGAAAAATGTTCTCTAACCGGCCCCGTTGATGGCCGGCAGGTCTTCGGAGATGTTGCGCCGGGTGATCAGTAGAAACTGGTCAATATAGAGATGGGGCCCCTCCACGCCCGCACCAACGTGGTGACCACACCAAAAGTTCTACTGTCACAGGATGCTGGGCTGTGATGCTATCCGTGCGTCTGGATAAGACTATGCATTAACACGGTCCATCAGGTGATAGACAGTGGACGAAACGCGAGTGAGGGTAGCGATTTGAAGAGCACAGGGAAAAAAGTGCCAAGGCTCGTGCCGTGGAAAAAAAAACCTCTGCGACAGTGGGATGGGTAGTAAGAGCAGTAGTGGCTTACTAGCTGCGATAGTTCATGCAAGGCTGGATTTGTTAGTATGGGTATCATTTATCATTACCGTGGCAAGCGATGGCGATGTATCCCAGTTGCTGCAGCCGCTACATTCCTGGAACAATCAAGATCGTTATATAGTAGTGGGAGATCGGCCATAGATCATCTCACTGTGTGGGGGATGCGTGGAGCTTGTCTGCATGCAGTGTACGGTACGGCTTCCCTGCGTGGTGCCAGTTATTCGGCAGTGTATTCCAGCCGGATATCCAGTAATGGCGTCTGATTAACAGGGGTTCACCTGTACAGTTGAGTTTGTTTGTGCTTGGACATAGATATTAGGTCCTTACAAGTATGTCTTTTGGTCTTTTATGTTTCCATCTATGGTTGTGGTCGTAGTTCCCCAGATTCAGAATAAACGGGTTCTGCGAATGTCTGGAGTTTGTGTATGGTCTTGTGGTGAGTTTGTGGATTACCTCCGTGAGAGTCTCAAGTCGGTATTCCCGGTGAAGGTCCGCGATGCGTGTGTATCGTTGAGCATTGCTTATGTTTTTGAGTACTTTGTTTTGTATGAGCTGAAGACGGCGCAGACGAAACTGGTCGTAGCGCCGTTGAACTGCAGACGCCATTTGAGGGCCCAGATCTTGAGGGCTATTTGCAGTCGATGGTGAAGGCTAACGGCATTCATATTTCGGCTGTAGATCGACCTATCGTAAATAAATAGCGCTAGATATACGCGATCTGCTTACGTGTGTCGGTGCTGTAATGCATGTCCAGGATGGGTCCTAAAACTCAGCTCTGTAGCTCCTCAGCTCGGATGCGACAGTCGATGGACTGCCAGATTCTGTTCCCAAGTGGAAGATCCTATTTTCTAGGTGTGATCTGCTGAGGTGGGCATGTGGCACTGGTAACCACTGTTCAAGAAGCTTGAACAGGGGCTGTCGTATCACATATAAGTGTGACACAAAAGCGTATAGTGTGCCTAGAAACACTGCACCAACGAATTCACGGGCTCCTTGGCATCGAAGGTCTCTTCAACCATTTGCAATAGTTGGTCTTAAGTCGAGTGTGCCTGGTGAAAGCCGAACTGCTCCTCAGGTAATGAGGCGTCTGTGATGATGTGAAGTTGTAGAATCCTGAGTTAGTATTGGTTAAAAACAGTCTTGGTTGCAATTTTATTTTTTTTTATTTTTCAACGACGGGTTTCGCCTTATTTAGGCATCTTCAGGTTATCTAAATAGAAAACAGAGAACAAATACATCTATTTAAGAATCACGATCGCGTTTTGCAGACTTGGTTAACCTATAAGTATGTATAAACAGATCACCTATTGAAATTAAACAGATCATTTGCTCTTTCCTATGTGCGTTCACCGCGATGTCGCCAAACACGGATGTGACCATCATGATGCCCGGTCGTAGTGGCCGAGCGGTTCTAGGCGCTACAGCCTGGGACCGCGCGACCGCTACGGTCGCAGGTTCGAATCCTGCCTCGGGCATGGATGTGTGTGATGTCCTTAGGTTGGTTAGGTATAAGTAGTTCTAAGTTCTAGGGGACTGACGACTTTAGCAGTTAAGTCCCATAGTGCTCAGGGCCATTTGAACCATTTTGAACCATCATTATGCTGTAAACAGAACCTGGATTCATCCGAAAACATGATGTTTTGCCATTCGTGCATCCAGGTTCGTCGTTGAGTACACCATCGCAGGCGCTCCTGTCTGTGATGCAGCGTCAAGGGTAATTGCAGCCATGGTCTCCGAGGTGATAGTCCATGCTGCTGCAAACGTCGTCGAACTGTTGTGCAGATGGTTGTTGTCTTGCAAACGTTCCCATCTGCTGACTCAGGGATCGAGACGTGGCTGCACGATCCGTTACAGCCATGCCGTTGGGATCCAGCACTGTGTTCCGTATTGCCCTCCTGAACCCACCGATTCCATATTCTGCTAACAGTCATTGGATCTCGACCAACGCGAGCAGCAATGTCGCGTTGCGATAAACCGCAATCGCGATAGGCTACAATCCGACCTTTATCAAAGTCGGAAACGTGATGGTACGCATTTCTCCTCCTTAGACGAGGCATTACAACAACGTTTCACCAAGCAATGCCGGTCATCTGCTGTTTGTGTATGAGAAATCGGTTGGAAACTTTCCTCGTGTCAGCACGTTGCAGGTGTCGCCACCGGCACCAACCTTGTGTGAATGCTCTGAAAAGCAAATCATTTGCATATCAGAGCATCTTCTTCCTGTAGGTTAAATTTCGCGTCTGTAGCGCGTCATCTTCGTGGTGTAGAAATTTTAATGGCCAGTAGTGTACATTAAGAGGTCACGTCATTACTGGTGTGTAGGTACTTCTTCGTGGTATGGACGCAGCTCTTCTATTGGTGTGGCGTGAACAGGCCTTCCCACAAACTTCTGTTATGCGGGAGAAAGAAAATAAACCTGCTGCGAAGGTGTCAGTGCGGGAAAATGTATATAGGTCCTTGCTGTGGAGGGAAGATGTGCAGAGCACTCATCACATGGATAAAGAACAACCAACAAACTCAGCTGTCGCTACGAGCTGCATCTTTAAGCGTCATAGCATGAATTATGACAGCACCAAGTTGTGAAAACAGACTGGGACTGCGTTTTAAAAGGATCTGTAAAGATCCGGTAACTTAATGACAAATAAAGACAGAAATTTTCAGCTTACAAGGGGAAGGCCTCAGACACGATCAACCGATTCGTCTCGTATGTGGCAGGTTACTTATGTACAACGGAAAATGAAATACTCTAATATACACTCCTGGAAATTGAAATAAGAACACCGTGAATTCACTGTCCCAGGAAGGGGAAACTTTATTGACACATTCCTGGGGTCAGATACATCACATGATCACACTGACAGAACCACAGGCACATAGACACAGGCAACAGAGCATGCACAATGTCGGCACTAGTACAGTGTATATCCACCTTTCGCAGCAATGCAGGCTGCTATTCTCCCATGGAGACGATCGTAGAGATGCTGGATGTAGTCCTGTGGAACGGCTTGCCATGCCATTTCCACCTGGCGCCTCAGTTGGACCAGCGTTCGTGCTGGACGTGCAGACCGCGTGAGACGACGCTTCATCCAGTCCCAAACATGCTCAATGGGGGACAGATCCGGAGATCTTGCTGGCCAGGGTAGTTGACTTACACCTTCTAGAGCACGTTGGGTGGCACGGGATACATGCGGACGTGCATTGTCCTGTTGGAACAGCAAGTTCCCTTGCCGGTCTAGGAATGGTAGAACGATGGGTTCGATGACGGTTTGGATGTACCGTGCACTATTCAGTGTCCCCTCGACGATCACCAGTGGTGTACGGCTAGTGTAGGAGATCGCTCCCCACACCATGATGCCGGGTGTTGGCCCTGTGTGCCTCGGTCGTATGCAGTCCTGATTGTGGCGCTCACCTGCACGGCGCCAAACACGCATACGACCATCATTGGCACCAAGGCAGAAGCGACTCTCATCGCTGAAGACGACACGTCTCCATTCGTCCCTCCATTCACGCCTGTCGCGACACCACTGGAAGCGGGCTGCTCGATGTTGGGGCGTGAGCGGAAGACGGCCTAACGGTGTGCGGGACCGTAGCCCAGCTTCATGGAGACGGTTGCGAATGGTCCTCGCCGATACCCCAGGAGCAACAGTGTCCCTAATTTGCTGGGAAGTGGCGGTGCGGTCCCCTACGGCACTGCGTAGGATCCTACGGTCTTGGCGTGCATCCGTGCGTCGCTGCGGTCCGGTCCCAGGTCGACGGGCACGTGCATCTTCCGCCGACCACTGGCGACAACATCGATGTACTGTGGAGACCTCACGCCCCACGTGTTGAGCAATTCGGCGGTATGTCCACCCGGCCTCCCGCATGCCCACTATACGCCCTCGCTCAAAGTCCGTCAACTGCACATACGGTTCACGTCCACGCTGTCGCGGCATGCTACCAGTGTTAAAGACTGCGATGGAGCTCCGTATGCCACGGCAAACTGGCTGACACTGACGGCGGCGGTGCACAAATGCTGCGCAGCTAGCGCCATTCGACGGCCAACACCGCGGTTCCTGGTGTGTCCGCTGTGCCGTGCGTGTGATCATTGCTTGTATAGCCCTCTCGCAGTGTCCGGAGCAAGTATGGTGGGTCTGACACACCGGTGTCAATGTGTTCTTTTTTCCATTTCCAGGAGTGTATTTTGGCTCAACACTGATTTGGAGCAAGTGACGAAAAATTTTCGGTGAGATGGTTAAACGTTTGATATTTTCTATACCCTGAGGACCAAACTAATCATTTGTTCGTTATAAGCAGCAGAGAATTTAACATTTTCCAGCTGCTGTGATGGAATACTGCGCCGCACACGAATGCATTATATTTGTATGTTACCACCTGTGACAAGGCGTCGGTTTTCTTCCTTATGCGATGAAGTGGGTCGAGTGCTCGTCTTCGAAGCACACTTATTCGGAATGATTAATCCTCCTACTCCTACCAATTCCGAAACTGAAAAAATACAAATGAAAAGAAATGAAAGCACTTGGGAACTGAACACAGGCTATCCTCTTCCGAGTCAAATACCTTGGTCGCTGAGCCAGTGGCGCCTTCATAGCACAGCGACCACCATATAAGTACACAAGTGCCCGTCAAAAAAGTTTCTTTCTTCGGTTTCTAGGAAAATATGCATTTGTGGACCCAATGTATCACGATGGAAATCTGCTCACTTTTCTATTGTTATCTATAGATCTTGTCAATTTTGAGTCAACTGCGTGTCATGAACTTTAGAGATGATTTTCTCAACATCGGGGTGGTATTTTTTAGCTTTTCATTTTAGGTTGTACACCAGCGACCTGCCAAATATGAGCCAAATTTGACGGTGCTTCGTAAGTAAGGTTTGCGACCAATGCTGAGCATGCTGAATGCGCAACTGTAGTCTGTGAGAAGACCCACTCACACCACAGAAACTGAAACGCTGGGCCCACTACTACACAGAACCACTTTCACTCCAGCAGTGACATGAGTTCATGGCCGTCAGCACATAGACTGAGGACTGCTGATTAGGTCCCACCAGTGCACTGCCGCCACCACCTCGTCAGTGGAGCTGTGCTTGGGCATCACGGGTCTGTGATCAGCAATAGGAGGGATGGGAGTGGTGTATGTCAGCCAGCACAAGATAATCAGTCATCAGGACAGCCTGAAAATGGCGATAAGTTAGTCTGCCGAAGTTTTGCACCATTTGGTCGAAGCCATGGGGTGATTAACAGAGAACATTTCAAAATGTGTCTGCATAACCAACTCCATTTACTCTAATAAACCAAACGATAAAAATATTATCAAAATGCGTTTCTAGAATCAAGCTAATTCATTGTTGACTGGAAAATATAAAATAACTAACAATATTAGTAAATAATATACAATAATTTACTTTACAGTACAAATCGATATTAATTTCTTTACTTGCTGTCTCCCTCATATTTTCCCATGTGTGACATCAGATGCCTTGTGGTTCGCTCACACTGACTGACACATTACAACTAGTACTCCCTTTTTTCTACTTCGCAAAACTCACTCGTCACTATTTACCATAGGATATTATACGGAAGAAGTAGATGGTGCAGAACAATAGATGAGAAATTGCAGCCGCTTGAGATATGCCTTACTTGCTACTCATGTACAGGCCACAAGGTGACAGACCTTACAGGAAAACTACTTTATTCACTACCAAAATAATTTTTATTACACTCATCTCAACGAACAATCCATACTGCTTCCTGTGAGCCCTATTGCGCAAAATACTCTCCAAAAATGTTGGTAAATTATCCACATTATCTTTCGGTGCAGCCTCCAACAACTGTCTCAAAAATATTGGTAAAATCATAGAATTGTTATCCAACTGGCAGTTCAAATGTTTTACTTTGTTGGTCCACATCTAGCCGAATGATTTTATGCTCTCCTTACTACAACCCTTCCAGAATGCAATGATATTTATGGTATTAGCAACTGAAACGGATTTTTATTCTAAAACTATGTTCCTGAGTTGCGGATGCTCAGCTGATCAAATATTTTGTAGAATTCACTGAGTGCAATTTGACGCCTTCCTGTGGGCCAATACGGATGTAATTCGGTAACGCTCCTTCAAGTATATATACGCAAAACATTTTAGTGCCTCTGACGTGCCAGTGGCTTCCATTCCTCGTAATAGAGCATCTCCCTCTAGATGGCTCTGTGTGCCGGACCGAGACTCGAACTCGGGACCTTTGCCTTTCGTGGGCAAGTGCTCTACCATCTGAGCTACCCAAGCACGACTCACGCCCCGTCCTCACAGCTTGATTTCTGCCAGTACCTCGTCTCCTACTTTCCAAACTTCACAGAAGCTCTCCTGCGAACCTTGCAGAACTAGCAACACTTGCCCGCTAAAGGCAAAGGTCCCGAGTTCGAGTCTCGGTCCGGCGCACAGTTTTAATTTGCCAGGAAGTTTCATATCAGCGCATACTCCGCTGCAGAGTGAAAATCTGATTCTGGAAACATCCCCCAAGTCGTGGCTAAGCCATGTCTCCGCAATATCCTTTCTTTCAGGAGTGCTAGTTCTGCAATGTTCGCAGGAGAGCTTCTGTAAAGTTTGGAAGAAAGTAGGAGACAAGGTACTGGCAGAAGTAAAGCTGTGAGGACGGGGCGTGAGTTCCATTGCGTTATTATTAAATGTTCTGTGTGTACGAAGTTGTGCTATTGTTCATTCACTTTACCTTGCGTCGTTTCTCCTTTTTCTGTGTCAATCACTGTATGTTTTGTTAATTATATTTGTCGTCTTCTGAAAGCTTCTCCTTCTTGTTAATCTTGCGAAAATATGACTATGGACTTCCTTTCCTATGACTATGGACTTCCTTTCCTACATTTCAATTGTCGATGCAAGCAGCCGACTCCAGGGAACACCAGTGCAAGGCGATACGAGTATAAAACATGAAGTAAATTACTCCCAACTTGGCTCCACTTCACTTCAGTAAAAATACTTAATACTGTTATTAAGTCTTCTCTTATTGAGAATCACACATAATACAAAACCCTTGTAGCACGTCATACTCCGAGCAATACATCTCAACCATCCTTCTACATACGAGAGAGTGAAACATAGTCGTGTACAAAAAAATGAATGATGTTTCTTGTTCATTTGTCTGCGCCTTACTGCGCATTCATAATTAATGTCTTTGCCGATGCTTATGGTCGGTTTTTACCACATCCGGGGTGTCTTTCACCCTGGATCTACACAGTATGCGCCGAAGCACACATACCTTTCGTTGCCGGCGAGGGCTCCTGCGGGAGCATCCAGGCTGCGGCGAGGGTGCTCGTTGATGGTTCAAATGGCTCTGAGCACTATGGGACTTAACTTCTGAGGTTATCAGTCCCCTACAGCTGAGAACTACTTAAACCTAACTAACCTAAGGACATCACACACATCCATGCCCGAGGCAGGATTTGAACCTGCGACCGCAGCTCCAGACTGTAGCGCCTAGAACCGCTCGGCCACACCGGCCGTATGCGGTGACCCGGGGTCAGGCACTGCCACAGCCGCGGCTGCCCCTCGCGTGGCACCGAGCGGCGCTTTGCATGATGGTGCGCGCCATTCAGGTGTGTTTTTGACACCTGTCCCCACAACCACAGCTCTAGATGCACATGCCATAGCAAGCTATTGTCGTGGCGGTGTTGGTGTCATCTCTGTAACATTGGAATAACAGAAAAAAGTAAGCACAACGCTCAAGATTTTTAAAATATATGCTGTAAACAAACAATGACAATTAAGTATATCAGCATTCCAGAATAATAATTATATACTTTAACGTAATGGTCACATTATAATCACCTTTTTCACTCTGGGGCCCGGACTGAGCTGTTCGATCAGTCTTTCTGGTAGTTCTCCCACCCAGTCAAATATCTCCATCTCCTGTCCCAGGACCAGCTGGCGTTCTAGTTCTATCAACATTTCTGCAATGAGTGCTGTAATAGTAAGAAAAAAGAACTTTTATAAAAACTTAATACGAAAATGTATCATAATCTCGAAAAATTTGAATACTTTGCTGTGGGATTTTATAATTGTCGCAATTTGAACTCATGACATTTTTTTTTATTAACACTTATGTGGCAATTGATCCAAGTTTGGCTGTTGTTTCCCACCAACTCTACCGCTGGTATCACTGCTGGCTGACCGTTTCATGTTGCAGGAATCACACTGACACAACAAGACAATGTCAAAGACTGATGATGATTGTGGTGGGGGTTGGGCTTTATCTTGCTTCACACTCCCCCTCTATTTTGTAGAGGACCAATAGCAACTTAGACTGCCACACCAGAAAATTATAACTTGCCTTCCTTTTTCTTCAAGCAGACTTGGCGCAGCTGCTCGAGGAAAATGTCACATCTGTGGGGGAGGAAAGAAAGATCTGAGAGATTGTTTGCCGCCCAGTGGCTGGAATATCGGATGCAGTAGCTGCTAGCTTTAGAAAAACACTCTTTGTTCATTCTGAAGGAAACAGATAGCTTGATGTTTCTGACGTCAGCAGCATCCTTCGAAATACATGTTGTTGTTACTTAGGGTATAGCTGTGGTGTGAGGCCGCTAACCTCGCTTTCATTTTCCTCATCAAGCAGACTTGAGGCAGGCAGTTGCAGTAGGAGACAAAAAATTCTGCGAAACAGGTAGAGGCCCCTTACTGAAAACATCCTTTGTTTTCCAGCAAGTGGATGGAAAAATGCACACATCTGTTATCTTTAAGAAAACACTATTTTTTCATTCTGAGCAGATTGATAGCCTGGCACAACCAATGCCAGCTCCATCATTCGAAAATATATTGCTGTTTTCCTTAATAAAGAGCTGTGGGGGATGACGCTAATCCACGAAAAGAGATTTATTGTTCATGGTAATGACCAACAAAGCACACCTTGAGAGTGGCATTGTACATTATAATTTATTTCCAGCTGCTGGCTGCCACCCCCTCTCCCCCCCCCCCCCCCCCCGTCCTAATAGACCCCCAGACACATAGCCAAGCTGCGAATGTGTCGCGGTTGTGCCATTAGGCCGCTGGAGAGTTAAGAGCTCCTGTGGTATGGGGCCCTACGTGTCAAAAGGCCCGCAGCAGCCAGGAGGTGGGAGTAGGCGGATACGTCAGTGTCAGGTGAGGCATCTCATGAAAGCAGCCTGGCTGCGGAGGGCCCAAGCAGGCAAGGTTAGGCAACCGTTGCTACCTGATGTGGGGTGGAGGAGTAGGGGGCTGGCGGCGCGGTAGCTACAATGGCAAAGTCCCTATATTAGGCAAACGGCTGTAATGCAATAGCCCGGCAATGCACCACAGCGGGTCTTAATGACTTTGCAATCACACTATACCAAGTGAAGAAGCGATCGAAAGTTAAACAAGAGCATCCCTGTCCTATTAAAGGCAAATTATGTCCTCCCCAGAGCATAATTCCCATCATCAGAATTTTTTTGTGAATTCTACCACCCATTCCCGTTTTATACACAATTTACACCAACAATTTCCGTTAATATTACGTCCTCTGAATTGAAAATTTAATTACACAGCGACAATTGGGAATTTCTACGAAAATTCGAAATTCACGCCAAAATTCGAAATTCCTGCCAACAGGGTAGGTTGGGAGAGGAGGGGAGGAAGGATGGATAGAGGGAAGGGGCGCTGCAGGCCCACATGCAGTCTGAGAAAAACACATGATGTCATCTAAGGGGTGGGTGTGGTCACGGGGGTGGGCATGGTTGGGGATCAGGGGAATTAATTGATCAATTTAATTAATTTGCATATCAATTTGATATCAAATTTGGGGTGGTTCTACCATCTCTCTACTACTGGTAATGTGTTGTTGTCTTTTTTTATTGGTGTTTTCATATTTTTGTCCACTCCCTGTATAAGGAGTGTAAATATTGTCAGATGTTGAGTGAACACTGTGAATGGCATGGAGATGCTGCTTACTAGTATAACAGCATTATCAGCATCTGACAAAATTTGAAATGTGCCTCACTGTATGCCTGCTTTTCGTTGACTGATCGAATCGTGCAATATCCAGATTTACAATGGCTTTGGCTGAGAATAAAGTGCGAAGCTGAATTGTAAGCAATTGCAAGGGCAGGCGTATCCATCAACGTTCGGCTGGACTATGTCCTACCACCACAAGCGAGGAACCCCTTATTGTGCACAAAGCACATCGTAACCCATTCACTTCTGTGCCTGCCATTCGAGGACAAGTAATGGACTCCATGCAACATTCTGTGATAACTTGCACCATTGACTGGAGACTAGCAGCAGACTGTCCCTTGTGTAGACAGCTTTGAGCACCACAACACAAACGGCTGCATTTGGAGTGCTGCTGTGACTCGGAAGCATGGGTTGCTGATAAATGGCGTTGCATTGTGTCCAGCGATGAATCACGGTTCCGCGCTACCCTGGACGCCCATTGTCAGCGAGTATGGCGGCGACATGGTCAGAACTTCCATTCTACTAATGTTTTGGAGAGGCACAACGGTGTTATACCAGCGTCATGGGGTGGGTAACCATCGGGCTGACTTAAGATCATGGCTGATAATGATTGAGGGAACACTGAGGGTGCAACGGTGCGTCGCGGAAGTTCTGTGTCCTCAAATTTACCTCTCATGCGACAGTAGAGGTGCCATTTTTGAATAGGACAATGCTTGTGAAGATATGGCACGTATCTCTATGAAGTGGTTGCGTGAATTTGAGGTACTTCTGTGGCGAGGTAGATCCTAAGGTATGCCCTGGAGAGAATACATGTGGAACCAGCTTGGATGTTAACTCTGTCTCAGAGTCAGTATCCAGTATCCAGGATGCCCGTGTCAAGGATATAAAGTACCAGTTGTAACAGTTATCGGCCGCCTTGCGTCAGGGGAGCAAACGAGTTTGTGACACCCTTCGTGACTGAATGGGGCATATAGGCCAAAAAGGCTGCAGTGACATAGGGAAAATTGGGCTCATACTGCAAAGTTATTTGTAAATCTGACTCGATTTTGTCATCACTGAAGTAACTCAACATACTCTTCCAACCTGCGCAGTTTCAAGTTTCGTTTCCTTCTCCCCTTACAGGTGCTTCTCTCTTTTTTTTAGGTAGTGTAAGATGAACAACAACCAAAGGAAAACAAGTGCAATGGTATGTAGTCAAATGAAATTAGTCAGCGCTGAGACGATTAGATTAGGAAATGAGACACAGGCAGTAACCAACGCGTTTTCGCTTTGGGAAGCAAAATAACGAACGTTGACGTTGCAGAAAATCAAAAGCAAATAAATATCGAACACAAATTTAAAGCGTTGGAAAACCAAAGGCTGAAACTGTCCAGAGTGTAACCACAGTCTACCATAGGGCTGCACACTGTGCCAAAGTGCGGAAGTGCGGCATAGGTGCGCATGCGCACATCTAAGCCAGCGGGCAAAGCGGAACAGCGAAATCTGTGATTAGTTTTTAATGTAAGTTATAATAATAGATACCTGTTGAACTCTTCTTTCCTTGAATTACATTCGTATTTATTTTGCTGTACAACGTACTGTTTTCAATTTTCCAGAATGACAATTGCAGTACATATGCACTGCTAGCAAATTTCAAAATTGCATTAAGTATAGCAAGATTCGGGAAACCGTTTTTCGAAGGGGAGTTTGTAAAAGTATGTCTGATTGATGCTGCGGAACTTTAAGATCCCACGAATGTTTGCAGATTTCAGGAAATCGACCTTTCGAAACAAACAATGACACGGTGTATAAGTGTTATGGCCGGCGCTGGATGAAGCAACAGATCTTACAAATACAGTACAGGTAGTGATATACATCCGAGGTGTTGATAATGCTCTGCGTGTAACAAAGGACGTTTAGGATTTAATGCCTTTGAAAGGGACTACGACAGGTGCAGCTTACTCTAAGCTGTCGAGCAAGCGATTGATGGTTCGGTTTTTTTTCTTTTTTCTTTCTTTCTTTTTTTTTGTCATCAGTCTTCTGACTGTGCTAACCTCTTAATCTCAGAGCAGCACTTGAAACCTACATCCTCAGTTATTTGCAGGATGTATTGCAATCTTTGTCTTCCTCCATAGTTTGTGTCCTCTACAGGTCCCTCTAGTACCATGAAAGTCTTGTCCTTATATCTTAACAGATGCCTTATCATCCTGTCCCTTCGTATTGTCAGTGTTTCCCACATATTCCTATCCTCTCCGATTCTGCGCAGAACCTCCTCCTTCCTTACCCTATCAGTCCACCGAATTTTCAACATTAGTCTGTAGCACCACATCTCAAATGCTTCGATTTTCTTCTGTTCCGGTTTTCCAACAGTCCATGTTTCACCACCATACAATGCTGTGCTCCAGACGTACACTCATAGACATTTCTTCCTCAAATTAAGGCCGATATTTGATATTTGTAGTCTTCTCTTGCCCAGGAATGCCCTTTTCAC
The DNA here is from genome assembly GCF_023864275.1 of Schistocerca cancellata. Taxonomy (NCBI): domain Eukaryota; kingdom Metazoa; phylum Arthropoda; class Insecta; order Orthoptera; family Acrididae; genus Schistocerca; species Schistocerca cancellata. The sequence continues at coordinate 955,730,641 of NC_064626.1, forward strand.
CATTGCTAGTCTGCTCCTGATGTCCTGCTTTCTCCGTCCGTCATTGGTTGTTTTACTGCCTAGGTAGCAGAATGTCTTAACTTCATCTACTTCGTGACCATCAATCCTGATGTTAAGCTTCTCGCTATTCTCATTTCCACTACTTCTCATTACCTTCGTCTTTCTTCGATTTACTTTCAATCCATACTCTGTACTAATTAGACTGTTCATTCCATTCAGCAGATCGTGTAACTCTTCTTCACTTTCGTTCAGGATAGCAACGTCATCAGCGAATCGTATCGGTTATATCCTTTCACCTTGAATTTTAATTCCGCTCCTAAACCTTTATTTCCATCACTGCTTCCTCGATGTACTGAATGAACAATGTCTTACACGCTTTTTAATACGAGCACTTCGTTCTTGGTGTCCACTTTTATTATTCCCTCTTCGCTCTTGTACATATTGTGTATTACCTGTCTCTCCCTATAGCTTACTCCTACGTTTTCCAGACTTCCGAACATCTTGCACCATTTTAAATTCTCGAACGCTTTTTCCCGGTCGACAAATCCTATGATCGGGTCTTGATTTTTCTTTAGAATTGCTTTTATTATTAACCCCCATGTCAGAATTGCATCTCTCATGGCATTACTTTTCCTAAAGCCAAACTGATCATCTAGCGATTCCTCAATTTTCTTTTCCATTCTTCTATATATTATTCTTGTAAGCAACTTGGATGCATGAGCTGTTAAGCTGATTGTGCGATAATTCTCGCACTTGTCAGCTCTTACCGTCTTCGGAATTATGTGGATGATGCTTTTTAGAAAGTCAGATGGTACGTCGCCAACTCATACATTCTACATACCAACGCGAATTGTCGTTTTGTCGCCACTTCCCTCAATGATTTTAGAAATTCTGATGGAATGTTATCTATCCCTTCTGTCTTATTTTACCTTGAGTCCTCCAAAGCTCTTTCAAATTCTGATTCTAATACTGGACTCCCTATCTCTTCTAAATCAACTCCTGTTTCTTCTTCTATCACATCAGACAAATCTTCCCCCTCATAGAGGCTTTCAATGCGTTCTTTCCATCTATCCGCTCCCTCCTTCACATTTAACAGTGGAATTCCCGTTGCACTCTTAATGTTATAACCCTTGCTTTTAATGTCACCGACGGTTGTTTTGACTTTCCTGTGTACTGAGGCTGTCTTTCTGACAATCATTTCTTTTTCGATGTCTTCACTTTTTTCTGCAGTCATTTCGCCTTAGCATCCCTGCATTTCCTATTTATTTCATTTCTCAGCGGATTGTATTTCTTTATTCCTGAGTATCCGGAACATTTTTGTACTTCCTCCTGTTATCGATCAACTGAAGTATTTCTTCTGTTTCTTTGCAGTTACCTTCTTTGTACCTATCTTTTCCTTCCCAACTTCTGTGATGGCCCTTTTTAGAAATGTCCATTCCTCTTCAACTGTACTGCCTACTGAGCTTAGCTATTCCTTATTGCTGTATCTATAGCCTTAGAGAACTTCAACCGAATCTCGTCATTCCTTAGTACTTCCGGATCCCACTTCGTTGGGTATTGATTCTTCCTGACTAATGTCTTAAACTTCAGCCTACTCTTCATTACCACTATATTGTGATCTGAGTCTTTATCTGCTCCTAGGTACGCCTTACAATCCAGTCTCTAATTTCGGAATCTCTGTCTGACCATGATGTAATCTAACTGAAATCTTCTCGTATCACCCGGCCTTTTCCAAGTATACCTCCTCCTTTCGTGATTCCTGAACAGAGTATTCGCTCATTACTAGCTGACACTTGTTACAGAACTCAATTATTCTTTCTCGTCTCTCATATCTTGTCCCAAGCACATATTCTCCTGTAACCTTTTCTTCTACTCCTTCCGCTACAACTGCATTCCAGTCTCCCATGACTATTAGTTTTTCATATCCCTTTACATAGTGTATTGCCCTTTCAGTATCCTCATACACATTCTCTATCTCTTCATCTTCAGCTTGAGACGTCGGTATTTATACCTGAACTGTCGTTGTCAGTGTTGGTTTGCTGTCGATTCTGATAAGAACAGCCCTATCACTGAACTGTTTACAGTAACTCACTTTGTGCCCCACCTTCCTATTCATAACGAATCCTACTTCCTTTATACCATTTTCTGCAGCTGTTGATATAATCCTATACTCATCTGACCAGAAATCCTTGTCCTCTTTCCACTTCACTTCACTGTCCCGTACTATATCTAGAGTGAGCCTTTGCATTTCCCTTTTCAGATTTTCTAGTTCCCTTCCACGTTCAAGCTTCTGACAGTCCACATCCAGACTCATAGAAAGTTACCCGTTCGTAGATTATTCAGTCTTTCTCTCATGGTAACCGCCCGCTTGGCAGTGCCCTCCCGGAGATCCGAATGGGGGACTATTCCGGCATCTTTTGCCAATGGAGAGATCATCATGACACTTCTTCAATTACAGGCCACATGTCCTGTGGATACACGTTACGTGTCTACATCCTCATGCCGTTGATCATTGCTGATTTTCCTGCCTTTCGGGGCAGTTTCCCACCCCTAGGATAATAGAGCGCCCTGAACCTCTGTTCGCTCCTCCGCCCTCTTTGACAACGCCGTTGGCAGGATGATGGGTGACTACTTATGCCGGAAGTCTTCGTCTTGCAATTCTGATAATTAATCAAAATTTAAGGAGCTGCGGGATTCGAAACCGGGACCGTTTGGATTATGTACCGAAGACGCTACCCCTAGGCCGCGATCGGTGTGGATCGGAATTGGTTAATCTCAGTGACCACGGATAATGCACCGCCAATGAGAGACCGTCAAAGAGGCAGCATAGCACCAATGCGTAAAAAGCTAGGACCCATCGAAGATACTTTATGCAGAATCAGTAGCATTAGAAAACATCATACACTCTTTGTGCGTACTGTAAACTATCTGAAAATGCATGGGTTTGTGCATCGCCAGTTTCGGCAGTTCTTGGAGGAATTAGGAGAGGAACACGGTGACATACCTTACTATATCGAAGTACTCGGGCTCACTCGAGGTAAAATGCTGAAAAGAGTTTTGATTTACGTTTGGCCGTAGTACATTTCTTACATGAGAAGGTAATGAGTGAACAGAAATTGGAAGACGATGGCTGGATATCAGTGCTTGTATTTCTCGTGGACATTACATCTACATGAACAGCCTCAACGACAATTTGCAAGGTGAAAATAATTGAATTTCTGACATGGTGAAAAAAAATGCTTTTGAAACGAAGCTTGCTTTTTGAGAGAGCCAGTTGCTGTCTGAAAAGAAAGCACATTTCCGTATCCTTGGTTTGGTCCACGAAAATGCTAGATTTAAAGAATACATGCCAACAATTGTAAAAGTTAAGAAGCAATTTCGAGCACGATTTGTAGATGTTATTAGCGTATCTCCTGTCATTATTGCTTTGCACGGCCGTTTTCAGCATCAGATGAAGATGCTCCGAATCATAACAGATGGAACTGATCGACCTGCAGTGCAAGAAACGGCTGAAGGACAAGCTGTTTGCAGTAAGAAGTGCAAAAGAACACGAAGAAAACTTCCACAACAAGAATTTCCACGCCTGCATCAAGAAGTTGCGAGAGCTACGTCCATATCTACTTATGTGAAAGATTTTCCTTAACGATGAAAATGAATAAATCAAGGTTTTGATCTAGTATTTGTGACGAAAATCTTCGCAACTGCTTGCGTTTATCAATGTGCTATGGATTTTTGCCCGACATTAATTTTATCGTTTCTCATCACCAATGATAAATAACTTCTGGATTTGTTTCCTTTTCTAATTTAAAATTGTTTTTACTAACTGTACCTCATCCTGCTACATGTTACATTGTTATCAGAAAAATTTGGTTCTAAACCGGTTGTTCAAGAAATACTTACACTTTTAAAAATTATCCTCTAATTATTGAGTGACATGTCTGATAACCTTGCGATGAAGGATATTTAGGTACCTAGCGTGGGCGTAAAACAAGTCCGGCATATTTATGCACCATTTGTTTTTATGTTTTAGAACCGTGATGTTTGTTGATAGGTCAATGGAATAAGGCGATAATGTGTGTGAATTACTAAGGGGCCAAACTACTTAGGTCATCGGTACCTAGAATTACACACTACTTAAACTAACTTATACTAAGAACAACACACACATCCATGCACGAGGGAGGACTCGAACCTCCAGTGGGAGGGGCCGCGCAGTCCGTGACATGACGCCTCAAACCGTGCGGCCACTCCGGGCGGCAATAAGGCGATACCTTGCCATGATTTCATTGCATACTGTGGAAAGACAAAGAGAGTGCCCAAGTACAGTTTATCCCAGCTACTGGGCAAGGGGAAGCGGTGACATCTGTGCTTGGAGACATACACTAAATGAGAGGTGACGGTTCCGCTTCCCTGTTTACGTCTCTGGTAAGTGTGCACACTGTCAACAGGAAGCTGCACATGCGCAGCTGCTCCGCACGCGGAATTTCTGGCCGACCTTGGTCTAATACACACAGTCACGACGCTCTCTGGTGCTAAAGTTGGCGTTTGACAGCTGAAGCGGTACTAGCGATCCAAGCGGTGAGAAAGCAGGCAATTGCCTGAGTCGTAAGGACATTTGTTTATAATTATTTTCCTACTTAATTAATAGTTGTTATGTTTTACATTCCATGCATTAGTAAATTACCAAGAGACATAAATTATCGTGAAAGAAATGTAAAAACAGCCAAATCTCACTGATTAGATGACATAAACAACAACTTACTCATGAACAATACTTTGGAATATCTGTATAATTGCAGCTTAGTCCACTGAAAGCAAAAGAATGTAATTACGGATTTCATGCCTAAGAAACATATATTTCTGTTGTTGTCTTTTCGTATTATGACAGAGACTTCCCTGACATGTAATTTTTAAGGAATCTAGAGATTCGCTTATTCTTACACTTCATTCGACTTTATAATGCAGGATTTTCTTTTGTAAATGTAATTATGTTTGCATCAGAAACTAAAATACTGAAGATTTTTGCCGTTTGTGGCTCAGATGTAGCAAATTCTGTGGAATTGGTGTCTTCTGTGTTGGGAAACATTTTTATTTCCTTTGACGTTTTATTAAAACGTCTGTGTGACTTTCTGTTCAGCTGCAGGTATGGTTGCTTATTTTGTACATTTAATAGTGTACGTATTACATTCCATATAGTTTTTCTACGTTCCACGTTCACTGATTTGGATGAAAGCGTAGCGAATGAAACTTGGCATTGTTAGATAGATATACGACGTCTTCCTGCAAAAGCTCTGGTCTTTCTGATGTTTACTTGGAAATTTTTGTTACTAACGTAGAGCGACATTTTTCAGTAAATATCTGTACTTCTCAATAGAATCGGAAATAAACTGTTCCGTAAGAAAAGGAAACTAAGGAAACTAATGAGCGACAAGGAAACTAATGAACTTAGGAAACTAATGAACGACAAGAGAGCTGTAATTTTATAATTATTGTCGATTTTTATTGCACTGCATACGATTTCTATTGCATAAACTGTACTACAATTTAATGTAAACGATAGTATTTGCACTCATATTGTATTGCATTTAGAAGTGTTGCCTGCTGGCCGCTTGGCGGGCTGTTATTGCGGCGCCTAACAAAAAACAGACGGGTTGTCGCGGCTGTTGTCTTAGATTGTGGTGTAAACTTGTACAGAAGTGAAACGTGGATGTTAAACAGTTGAGACTGGAGGAGAACAGAAGCTTTGAAAATGTGCTGCTATATAAAATGTTGAGTACTAGATAAGCAGATCGGATAACTGACGAAGAGATACTGAGTCAGACTGGGGAGAAAAGATATTTGTCGCAAAATGTTATGTTATATTAACCGAGGACCTATAAACGACAGAGAGGCTCCGTCCCCGCTGCAGCCGCAGTGGTCCGCAACCCCACGACGACTACCGCAGTCCACTTCACCCCTCCGCCGCCCCACACTGAACCCAGGGTTATTGTGCGGTACGGGCCCCGGAGGACCACCCAGGGAACATCTCACACCAGACGAGTGTAACCCCTATGTTTGCGTGGTAGAGTAATGGTGGTGTACGCGTACATGGAGAACTTGTTTGCGCAGTAATCGTCGACGTAGTGTAGCTGAGGTGGAATAAGGGGAACCAGCCCGCATTTTCCGAGGCAGATGGAAAACCGCCTAAAAACCATCCACACTGGCCGGCTAACTGGACCTCGACACAAATCTTCCGGGCGGATTCGTGCCGGGGACCGGCGCTCCTTCCCGCCCGGATCGTAAAACGTTACTAAAAGAAGGAATCAGTTGATAGCACAAATCCTAGGGCAATAAGGAACCGTAAATTTGGTAATGAATGGAACTTTTTGAAGTAAAAAAATTTAGATGGAGGCTGTAACTTGACTACAGTAAGCAGGTTCAAATTGATGTAGATAGCAATAGTTACGCAGAGATGAAGATGCTTGCAGGGGATAGACTTGACTGGAGAGCTACATCAAACCAGCCTTCGGACTGAAAACAACAACAACAACGTTTTACAGCTGCGTGAATGAGCGGAACTTATGACAATGTGTGATATGTGAATTTTTGGCAGGCATGAAGAAGGAGCCGCGCATGTCGCGGCTGCAGAGACTGCTGGCGGACGAGGGCCGCCTGCCCGCAGCTGCGGTGCCGCTGGGCGAGTACGCGGCGGGCAACGCGCGGCTGGGCGTCTGCACCAACAACGTGCCGCTCAGCGTGCTCGTGGACACGGGCCGGCGGGCGCGGCGCGCGCTCTGCCAGGTGAGTGGGCCTCACACACGCCGTGTTAACAGTGCGCGCAAAGAGGTGCCTCGTGTACCACTGTCATGTCCCCTCTGTCCCAGCGGGAAGACTCTGGTAGTTCTTGACAGGAAACGTATTGTTTTGACATCCTACATGATTATCGCATTGTGAAGTAATGTTAATAGTTCAATTGGTTTTGAGACTAAATTATCAAATTAAACGTCATGATCATCCTTTCAGGTATTAGACCCTTTGGCCCGTTTCGGTCTCAATTCACCTTTGCCTCAGTCTTCCTGAGCTTGTCACTTTCGGAGCAGTAGCTTCGGTCTGTGTGTGAAGTGCTTCGCACTTGTCGACGTTTAGTTTAATATGCCACCGTTCCAACCAAAGCTCGGCAGTACTAGCGCCGTCTGTATTCGTGAATTTATGTTAGACTGATCTCCAGTCTTGCGCAATGATGGCTGTGTCATCCGTGCACATGGCTAACGTCGTGTTTTGTGTCGCTGGAAAGTCATTAACGTAGAGGTTGAACAAGATGGGTCCCTGAATGCTTCCCTGGGATACTCCAACTTGGATACCGTTCCGTGTCGATTGATTGCCCTGCACGTCAGTGTTGAAACATCTGTTCGTGAGATATGAGTGTATGAGACGTACAAGTCCGTCGGGGAAACCAGCATCGCTTAATTTGCAAACAAAGCCGCTGTGCCAGAGGCGGTCGAAAGCTTTTTCGGTATTCAGGAACACGGCCGCTGTGGCTTTGTTCGTAATGTAGCTGTGTGTCACATGTTCGACTACGCGGAGGAGTTGATGTGTTGTTGACTGGTGGCTCCTAAGGGCGATGCAGTGCCTAGTGACGCGTTTTAGTATTACTTTCTAAACAATCTTGCTGAGCGAACACAGCAGACTGATGGGTCTGTATTTTTGAGGAAGGGAGTCGTCTTTTCCTGCCTTCCTGAACAGTAGGACCTTGGCCGCCTTCCAAAAGTCAGGGATATGTTGGTGTTTTAAGATGGCATTCGTTATATGTGCAAGGTGTTCTACGGCTCTATCCTTGAACTCCTGGAGGACACGGTATTGAGTGCTATCGGGCCCAGGGACTTTCCTAGCGTTGGTATGCTTGATAGCCCGAGTAATTTCGTTTGTACTAGTACATCTGATTTCGAAGCGTGTGGGCTGGGCTACAAGACGTGTAACCTCCTGGTCCGCTTCAAGTGTGAATACTGGATCTGAAGGAGCCAGATTCTGCATGAAGGACGTTGCAAGTGTTGTGGCCATAAGAGCTGCCTTCTCCTTTTCGGAGTAAGCTGGGCCATCTGGTCCTTGCAGAGTATGAATGTAATGTTTCTCCCTGGTGAAGTGTCTGGCTACCTTCAACACGCCAGGACGTGTGGTATCTGGCCCTGCGAGTTTCTGCCCCCATTGCTTGTTTCTAAATGTTTTTATTTTCTCTCTTATTAGTCCCTGGAGTCCGTTGACGTGCAGTCTTGATGATTGAGCCGTGGTAAAAATTGCTGTTTTGAAGAGCGCGCCGCAGAGCGTAGGTGTGAAGCAGTCGACCTCCGTTTCTGGCGGTGGCGCCGCTGTGGCAATCGCAGCTTTGGTGTCTCCCTATGGTGGGAAAGGGGAAAGGTTGCCTGTTCTCGTACATTTAAGGGGCGCTATGAGCTCGACAGTCAGTCAGTCTGGGTCAGTTCCTTGTCGCCAACTTGCTAGTCTGTCTCTCGTCCGCCTTTATTAGGCAGTTAGTGTCTGTTTGTCGTTCGGAGTGCTAGTATGTCTGTCGTTCGGATCAACCTTTAAAGCCGGCAAAATGAGAGTCTTTCCACTCCGCCAGTAAGAGAACTCAGCGAGTGGTCGCCCGGTCGGGGCTTAGCTCCTGCATCTGAGTCTGCGCGTTAGGCCGCCAGTCTGCTCTAGTTTGCTCAGGCAATGGTCATTGGCGGTTGGATCGATCGGTTGGTCGGTCGCGCACTGAGACATAAGATGACTTGTCCGTTTTGAGTATCGGCGCATGTGAGGTCGCCACGTGAGTTCAGTGGGCCACGACGTATAGCGGGGGTAGTAACTTCGCGGCCGACACGAGAGTAACAGGCGTCAACCCACAACATCAGTCTGGCTGGTGCGAGCTGCGACGCCGTGAGACGGGAGATCGGCGCGCCTTCCTGCGTCCGTTGAAGCGGCTGGCAGCTGACGGTTCGTGAGAGCGATTTGGGGGGTGCTGCGCCAGGTCTTCTCGAGAAATTGCAGTTCATTAGAAGTTAAGTGATTGGTGATATATTGTGTGATTTACTCTTGTTAAATTCTACTTGTTTTCTTGGTCAGTCTCTCGTCCCCAGCTTGCTCGTCTGTCTCTCGTCCGCATTTATTAGGCAGTTAGTGTCTGTCTGTCGTTCGGAGCTGACTCTGTCATTTTTGTCGGGTTTGGTGTGTTAACGAATTTATTGCTTGGAGTGGAGCGGCCTAATTCCTGAAATATGTTTTGATCTTGCCTCTCATCTTGAGAGGCGGTATCTGTGTACTGTCGAGCATCTTAACTTGTTTGGCCATCCTTGTAGAATTTTATATAAGATTGCATTTTATGGGCTTTTATTTAAATGATCATTTTAGTATATAAAGTTGCCACCCTTTCACCGCAAGACTTTTCTTAGAAGTTAAAATCAAGTTGCACCTTCGGTGGCAAAGTTAATATTTTAATTTTTAGTGTTTTGTACCACTTCCATCCCTCCTACGGGGGTGCGTAGTTTGTGTTCTTGTGTAGATTGTTAAAACTTTTAGTTTAAAGTAATCTGATGTGTTGCAGATTTGCACCAGTGTAGTTTTTCAGAGGCTGTTGTGTGCGTTCGTAACTATGGCCGTGTCAAAAAGGGAGCGGCAAGGTTCTCAGCCCGAAAGCTCATACAGTCAAAACTTGTTTCTTTCTGCCTCTGAATAAATTGTAACTTGGTATTTAGAGGGTGCTTTCTGATTATAATTTTAAATCTGTTTCTTTTAAAAAATGCTAAGGCCCTATTGAAGTGAATAAAATTCCCATTTGTTAAAATGAATTTGGTTATGATTTCATCAGTTACTCCCTGGCAACTACTTCCACGCTTACACAGTGTGATTAAATGTGTTAATGTTCTTGATGAATCGCTAGTAAATAAATGAAATTCTTAAGAATATTCTTTGAAAATCCCGGTTCAATGATACCCTTGTCTCTGATGAACGCTCTCCATCGAGGATGACGTACTGGGATCTATTACTTAAGAAGTCTTAGAGCTACTCACGTATCTGTGAACCTATTCCATATGCTCGTATCTTCTTTAACAGTCTACAGTGGAGCACCGTGTCAAATGATTTTCTGAAATCTAGAAATATGGTATCTGCCCGTTGTCCTTCATCTATATTTCACAGTATGCCACGTGAGAAAAGGGCAAGCTGAGTTTCGCACGAGCGATGAGTTCTAAAATCATGCTGATCCTAGCACAGGAGCTTTTTGGTCTGAAGGGAATTTATTATGTTCGAACTTCATGTTATCTTGACTTTGAAATGGAAGGTACTCTTCTACCATCGAGCACCTGACACGTGCAAGGGAACTGAGATTTTTTAATGTCCTAACAATTGTCTCCGTCTTGAATTCGGAAATTTGTGTATGTTGCCAACATCTTCTGTTTCAAACTGTTATAAACTTTTAACTGGTTTTCGGTACTACTTCTTCTTAATTTGACTTACTGATTGTTAGTGTGTAGTAGAGTCGTAACATAACGCAAAGCGTACTAGATGCAGTATTGACAAGATTTTTCCAACTGCAACACCTTCGCATTTCGATAGAATATGTTTTCTGGCTACCTGACGGTGTTGTGCCTTGGAACAGTTTTCACATTTGGGAAAATCATACTTTTCTGGAGTTATTTTTTATTATTTTACAAAAAGACTGCAGGACACACAAAGCGAGTACTATCAGTTGAAATAAAGGCATATATTAAACTTCCGTTACAGGGCTGTCTAGAAGAGAAAATTTTCAAAGTGTTCGAAGGTAGAACACTATCCCACACCTTTCTTTTTTTCTGTAGTAGTGAGTACTGGTTTGCCGTAGCCGCTAGACGGGAAACCTTACATTTGATGGCTGATAAATAAAGTAAAAATAAGTCTCCTTTTGAGGCCGAATCGCTCTGATCTCACTTTCATGGTCTTTTCGCAAGATAAAATTAGCAGGAAGCAATATGTTGCTTGACTCTTCTGGAAATGTACGATCACTGAAATGTAATAGTAAACCACAGCATGACACACAGCGTCAACGTTGCAGGGTCCGCCTCTAGAGTTGGAGCAACAATTCGGTGACGGTTTCGTGTATACTTGATAAAAGCGCTGCTCATCTTTGGATCTTAACTATATCCCCTATCGATCCAACAGGTAGGGTACCGAACTGATTGGGGATAGCCAAGTATCAGTGGAGAGAGTGTTTTGTAAGGTACCTTCTTCGTGGCCATACTACACATCATTTGAGTTCGTTCTATGAATCTTGTTGTGCTTCCAGTTTTAGTGCGGCAACTGTGTGATCAAATAACATATTTAGAATATTAAGGGAAGTAGAAATGTATAGAAACGTGGCGCCCAGAAGCTTATTTTTTCTACAGATATTAGCCAGGAAGATAAAGAATGTAATATATTGAAAGGAAGGCATCAATAATGTCAAAGATGCAGTTAATTAATCCCAACTCTTCCATTGGTAAACTGAAGAGGAAGCAAAATTATGGAAAGCAGAAAAAGAAAAGAATAAGAGGAAGTCCACAACAACAAATTATTTCCTTTTGGTTTAAACTAAGACACTTCAAAAGGTAAAAAGAAAAACCGTTAGAGACGGATGTACATTAAAATCACACTAATGCAACCGCAAAGTCACTGAATTTTTGTTGCGTAGTATGCCGTATTATACAAAACAGAAACATGGAACTTATTTTTTGCTGGATATTTTGATAACTACGAAAACTTCCTATTTAGCAATAGGAAAAGTTTACCCGGATGGGGAGAACGTCGTACGTCAACAGTGTGCATAAACAATTAAGATTTCAAACAAATATAATGTTTGATGACAGTTGAAATAAAAATAAGCGTGATTAAAGGCTTTACATCTTCTAGCAGCTAGCTTTCACCCATTTTACCCATACCTGGATTTGCACAATAGTGGGAGCCTGTCTCATCAGGGACAGATTGTCTTGATTGAGCTCTTCACTCTCATCTCGACCATCTTATAAGCAACTACACTACTGGCCATTAAAATTGCTACACCACGAAGATGACGTGCTACAGACGCGAAATTTAACCGACAGGAAGAAGATGCTGTGATATGCAAATGATTAGCTTTTCAGAGAATTCACACAAGGTTGGCGGCGGTGGCGACACCTACAACGTGCTGACATGAGGAAATTTCAAACCGATATCTCATACACAAACGGCAGTTGACCAGCGTTGCCTGATGAAACGTTGTGATGCCTCGTGTAAGGAGGAGAAATGCGTACAATCAAGTTTCCCACTTTGATAAAGGTCGGATTGTAGCCTATCGCGATTGCGGTTTATCGTATCGCGACATTGCTGCTCGCGTTGGTCGAGATCCAATGACTGTTAGCAGAATATGGAATCGGTGGGTTCAGGAGGGTAATACGGAACGCCGTGCTGGATCCCAACGGCCTCGTATCACTAGCAGTCGAGTGACAGGCATCTTATCCTCATGGCTGTAACGGATCGTGCAGCCAAGTCTCGATCCCTGACTCAACAGATGGGGACGTTTGCAAGACAACAACCTTCTGCAGGAACAGTTCGACGACGTTTGCAGCAGCATGAACTATCAGCTCGGAGACCATGGCTCCCGTTACCCTTGACGCTGCATCACAGACAGGAGCGCCTGCGATGTTGTACTCAACAACGAACCTGGGTCCACGAATGGCAAAACGTCATTTCTTCAGATGAATCCAGGTTCTGTTTACAGCATCATGATGGTCGCATCAGTGTTTGGCGACATCGCGGTGAACGCACATTGGAAGCGTGTATTCGTCATCGCCATACTGGCGTATCACCCGGCGTGATGGTATGGGTTGCCATTGGTTACACGTCTCGGTCACCTCTTGTTCGCATTGACGGCACTTTGAACAGTGGACGTTACATTTCAGATGTGTTACGACCCGTGGCTCTACCTTTCATTCGATCCCTGCGAAACCCTACATGTCAGCAGGATAATGCACGACCGCAGGTTGCAAGTCCTGTACGGGCCTTTCTGGATACAGAAAAAGTTCGACTGCTGCCCTGGCCAGCACCTTCTCCAGATCTCTCCCCAATTGAAAACGTCTGATCAATGGTGGCCGAGCAACTGGCTCGTCACAATACGCCAGTCACTACTCTTGATGAACTGTGGTATAGTGTTGAAGATGCATGGGCGGGTGTACCTGTACACGCCATCCAAGCTCTGTTTGACTCAATGCCCAGGCGTATCAAGGCCGTTATTACGGCCTGAGGTGGTTACTGCTTTCTCAGGATCTATGCACCCAAATTGCGTGAAACTGTAATCACATGTCAGTTCTAGTATAATGTATTTGTCCAATGAATACCCGTTTATTATCTGCCTTTCTTCTTGGTGTAGCAATTTTAATGGCCAATAGTGTATTTTGCAGCAGGTAATACAAAATTCTGAGGATGTAGTAAAAAAACACACATTGCTTTTGACTGAAAAGTTCATGGGTGTATTGCCGGTTCATAGTGTCCAACGGGCGCAATATTTCGGCGGTCAGACATGTAGCCATCGTCAGGTGCGCGGAAGGAACTGAGCTCCTGAGGGCGCGCGGCCGACTAATATCCCCTGACCCAGAGAGCAGCTCCCTCCGCAGTCCGCGGCCGCGCGTCAGTGGTCGCGGAGACGCTAGAGTGGGCGTGTGTGGCAGCTATCACAGACGCCGACTCTAGCGCCATGTCTGATTGTCGAAATACTGCGCCCGTTGGACACTATGAACCGGCAGTAGACCCGTGGACTGTTCAATCAACAAATACGCTGGGAGAAACTGAAGAATCAATCACATTGCTTTTATTTATTAAAAAAAGCTTTTGACAATGTCAGTAGGCATAAACTGTGGAAAATAATGACGAATCGCGGATATTCAGAACATCAAATAAATGCGATAAAAATTTGTGTCAGGACACATTACTCTAGATGTCAATGGAAAAATAACTGACGAGATACAACTAACAAAGGAGTATGACAACACTGTTGTATCTTCACAACTTCGTTCAACATTTACGTACATGAAATAATGCATATATGGAGAACAGAATTTCAAAAATATGTATACCTAGACAGGAGAAATATTTTAAATAATTTGCTATATGCCGACGACATAATGATCCTATCTGACAAAGAAGGTGAGTTTCAGAAAGATGTTTGATTACTGAAACAAATATATGAAAAATTTAACATGGAGATCTCAACATAGGAACTAAGGCAATGGTCTTCATGGGGCAGGAACATATTAGAACCAAAACAGTGATAGATCAGAAGGCTTTGGGACAAGTAAGCCACTACAGTTAGCTAGGATGTGAGGAGACACAAGACTACAGCAAAGACAAAGAAATTAAACTTAGTTAATTCAGCTGGGTATATGGAACAGCCTAGTCGAAACCTTAAAAACAAAACTAGGAGAGATACTCAAATTAAATTCTATAAAACACAGGAAATGAAATTCCTGAGAAGGTTTCACAATACAAAACAGACTAATGAATCAAGGTATTAAAGAAGAACTACAAAATTTTAGTCTACTAATAAAATTCTCGATTATAGAAGAAAATGGAACGGACAATTTGAAAAAAAATGGAGTGTGAGAGACTCCCCTTAAAGGCTAGAAAATATAAACACCAAGACAGAAGAGACACAGGAAGATTCCGACAAAGATAGGTACTGCAAGAGGCAATTATGCTTAATACCAGAAGAGAGGAAGAAGAAGACAAGATTTTCTCGATTTCAGCGCAATCGAATGTTTGTTCGTGGGTGCGTGACCATTGTTCACCTTGGAACGTGTTTTCACATTTGGGAAAACCTTAATTCTCCGGAGTAATTTTGGTAATTTCATAAAAAGACTGCAGCACATAAAAAGTGAATGTCATCCTTTAAAAATGGAAAAAAAGAAAATATTAGAGGTCTAGCCAGAGGTGAAAGTCTGAGAAGTGTAGTGAGATACAACACGCTGCCCTACACAATACAAACACCTCTGGTTTGCACAGTCTCTGTGGCAGTTTTAATCGCCAGCAATGTAAAATTTACCTACCAAGCCCGTATAGTCCAAGATCGGCATACCAGTCAGACAAAATCTCCGCGAGCACTGCGGCAAACATACCCCCGACGCAACAGACTGTAGATAACCGTTTGGTAAAACACCGTCACTTGCGGCGTAACTGTCTGCTACACATCCTCGGCCCCCAGGAATCGTAAGTTCTTCAGGGCCTTTTGTAAGGGACTGAAGGCGCGATAATCACATGGGGACGGATCAGGGCTATCGTCAACCGCTCTCTTAAAACTTCGTGGCAGATTAAAACTGTGTGCCGGGCCGAGACTCTAACTCGGGACCTTTGCCTTTCGCGAGCAAGTGCTCTACCAAATGAGCTACCCAAGCACGACTCACGCCCCGTCCTCACAGCTTTAATTCCGCCAGTACCTCGTCTCCTACCTTCCAAATTTTATTCTGGAACCGCTCTCTTATTGGTGTCAGTAAAGCGTATTGTGTCGAATCGCGACCTCATGGAACATGACTCATCATTCCACAATGGTGGTTTTCAACAGATGTACTACCCCATATACACACACTTTATTCATTTTCCGATGGATGTCTACCGATGTTTGTCCTTCGGCAGTCAATAAAATAATAACAGCACGTTAGTGTGCTTTGGTCTCATTTGGTGATAACGTCGCCATAGTTTACGTTTGCCCATTTACCGCAAGCACATAGGAAAGACATGAATGTCACATTAATCCGCTGCCCATATCTCGGTGCTTATATATCCGTATCGGAGTCGCGCTACATTGCATAGAGGAGACCGGGGGAATTTGGCACAGCGGGTAAAATGACGCACGTCAATGTGTCTACCATGAGACCTCGTCTTGTATGATCGGTGCTGCCATCTGGTGCACAGTTATACAAGTAAGCGTACAGAACGCGGGAACCGTTACTTGCCAGTTGTCGGCGCAAGAAGCAAGAGTGAGTTTTGTCTCTGTTTCTGCTAATATTTGGTCTCTAGTTTATAAGAGGTAAGCCATTTCTTATTATTTTAAAATACAAGTTCATGTTTTGATGGCTATCTCTGCACATTAACAGTCACTATTAGTTAAGTATTATTTGTTTTAAGCAAAGCGCGAGTGTGTAACAACAATTTTATGTAAGCCATGCCTTTTGGAGTAATTTGACGCACAGAGGCCGAGTTCATCTTACCCCACTTCAGTTTCTCATTAGTGAAAGTAGGTAGCTAAATGAGATACGATAATGTATATTTAACGAAGGTAAAAATAACACACTGCATCATTTTGATATGAACAGTTTCGTCAGTTCCGATGGCGGGACGCACACCCGTAAAACAGAGAGAGCTTTATGGACGGCGGGTTCATTAAGAAATGTCGTCAGTGCGGTTCATAATGTAACTTCTATTAGACACAGAGCCATCCAGCACAATATACCAGAGGCAAAGATCTGTGCGTAGTGTGTGGTGAATTCAGCAAAGATGGCGAGAAATGGTACTGGCGTATTTCTTGTGCTTTTTGGTGTCATTCTGAGTGCAATGGGGAACACTCCTGAAAACTATAACTGTGAGTCCCGTCTGAAGAAGCAAAATGGTTCAAATGGCTCTGAGCACTATGCGACTTAACTTCTGAGGTCATCAGTCGCCTAGAACTTAGAATTAATTAAATCTAACTAACCTAAGGACATCACACACATCAATGCTCGAGGCAGGATTCGAACCTGCGACCGTAGCGGTCGCTCGGTTCCAGACTGTAGCGCCTAGAACCGCACGACCACTCCGGCCGACTCTGAAGAAGCGTTAGTTGCTTAACAGGTATGCAAGCGACCAATTATTGAGTACGATGTCAAATTAAACACCTATCAGCCGTCTAGATTCCAAACTTATTTTGTTTGGCTACCAGTTTCGGCGATTTACTACGCCATCTTCAGGCCCCCGACCGACATCTAGGAAGATTACATCTCGGTTCTGATCAAAACAGGGTACCAGTAGATTTCTGCTTGCTGCAGCGATACCTTCAACCATCATCAGCCAGACAAAATAAGTTTGGATACTAGATGGCTGAAAAGTGTTTAATTTGACATCCAGCATGTCCAGCAAACATCTTTGAAAAGATGGACATACAGAGAATTACTGAATACGCTTATACTCGACTTTTTTTCATTTTTGTCACTATTTTGTACGAAAACTATTATTGTTGTTTCGTATCTATTCCATAGTTAATAAAGCTTATGTTGTCGATATTTTCATTTTTTAATCTTCGTTGTTCAGTGTTTCATTTGTAAATATAATATTCATTTCATATATTTTGTGATATAAGGCGTGGAATTAAATACCTTATACCACTCCTTGCGCCAATTTAGCATACTTAACTGCGTATGTCGAGTAAAATGACGCAATGTAGTGATGTGATAATTATCAGTTTTTTCCCTAAAACCTGTTGCTGTATAATTATGGTGTTAAGGTATGTTACATTAAATACATTCGGCTAATGCTACACGCAAAGTAGAGCCTCTAGGTATTGTAGAACAAACACTATTGCCAAAATACCTTAGGTGCGCCAAATTCCCCCACTTCCCCCATATGCTGCTGCAACGCTCTCTGACGGAAACTTTTTGTTCGCCATTTCTAGATATTTATCCACTAAGCTGCTGCTTGTGAAGTTATCATGTTGAAAGCAGGGACAGTTGAGCACAAATACAGACAGAGGTGGTGCAGGTGAGCGCCGAGCAGCTGCTGGCGGCGCGCATGTGGCTGATGGTGCTGGGAGCGGGCCAGTCGGCCGAGGAGTTCCTGGAGTGTGCCCGGCTGTCGTTCTCGCTGGAGTTTCTGGTAGCGCGCCCCGACGTCGCGAACAGGACGTGGCGCGTCACCGACTTCTACCGCGTGGCGGAGGGCGGCCGGCTGCTGGAGGGCTCCTACGGTGACCTGCCGTGGGACGGCGACCTGGAGCTGCTGGAGCGCCGGCCCGTCTGGCCCAGCCCGGAGCGCTACCTGCGCCGCAGCAGCCTGCAAGGCTACCAGGTCAACGCCGCCGTCCGGCAGGTAAGCGCACCTGTTTCGTCCTCTTATCGGCCGATATACGCTGAGATGACAAGGGATAGCGATATACATGTTACAGATGGCGGTAGTATCGCGTACACAAGGTATAAACAGGCAGTGCATTGGTGGAGCTGTCATTTGTATTTAGGTGATTCACGTGGAAAGCTTTCCGATGTGATTATGGCACACGACAGGATTTAGCCGCTTTGAATTGGTTCAAATGGTTCTGAGCACTATGGGACTTAACATCTGAGGTCATCAGTCCCCTAGAACCTAAGGACATCACACACATGAATGCCCGAGGAAGGATTCGAACCTGCGGCCGTAGCGGTCGCGCGGTTCCAGACTGAAGAGCCTAGAATCGCTCGGCCACACCGGCCGGCTAACCACTTTGAAGGCGGAATGGTAGCTGGAGCTAGATGCATGAAACATTCCATTTCGGAAATCGTTAGGAAATTTAATATTCAGAGATCCACAGTGGCAAGGGTGTGCCGAGAACACCCAATTTCAGGCATTACCTCTCACCGTGGAGGACGCCAGCGGCCTTCACTTAAAGACCGACAGCAGCGGCGTTTGCGTAGAGTTGTCGGTGCTAACAGACAAGCGACGCTACATGAAGTAACACCAAAAACCAATGTGGGCCACACGGCGAACACATCCGTTAGGACAATGAGGCGTTAACGGGCTATGGCAGCAGACGACCGACGCGAATGTCTTTGTTGTTAACAACACGGCATCTTCCAGGCTCGTGAACATGTTTGTTCGACCCCAGACGACTGGAAAATCGTCATGGGGTCAGACGAGTCCTGACTTCACTTGGTAAGAGGGTTGATGTGTGGCTCAGATCCCACGGAGCCATGGAATCCAAGCTGTCAACAAGGCACTTGTGCAAGCTGTTGGTGGCTCCATAAAGGCGTGGGTTGTGTTTACATGGAACAGGCAGGGTCCTCTGGTCCAACCGAACCGATCACTGACTGGAAAAGGTTATGTTCGGCTCGTTGGAGACCATTTGCAGCCTTTCGTGGACTTCATGTTCCCAAACAGCGATGTAGCTTTTATGGGTGACAATGCTCTATGTAACGGGTCACAATAATTTGAAATTGGTTTGAAGACCATTCTGACAATTCGAACGAATGATTCAGCTATCCTGACCGCCAGACACGAATCTCATCGAACATTTATGGGACATAATCGAGAGGTCAGTTGATGCACAAAATCAAGGCTCAATATTTCTACAAGGGACCTCAAACGACTTATTGAGTCCATACCATGTCGAGTTGCTACACTAAGCCGGACAAAAGGAGGTCCGACACTATATCAGGAGGCATCCGATGACTTTTGTCACGTCAGTGTAAGCTCACCAGGCAAAACAGCAGCCACCTTCTTAAAAACACACAGTGGTCGCTTTCGAGCACTCTGTATGGCGCATGACCGGTACCAGGAGATCGTTTCGCTCTACACCATTGACGTAAGCCGTGGTAGTGAGGTGGTGAATACGTGCTAGTTGGTTGTATGGAATGAGCGCAGTGCAGACGTGGCGCAATGGCACAAAGGGGTGTAGTGTTTAGACCTGCTCATGGCCACATGATGAATGAAGTTGTCTGATTTTTTTGGTGTATCTATGCAAAGTGTGTAAGATGTTTATCACCTGCAGTCAGGCAACAAGGAGTAAGAAGGGTAATCGTTGAAAGATCTTAACTGATAGGGACCAAAGACGAATATCAGTGAATGTAGATCCATTTAACCTAGTTTCCGAGGAACTGTATACAGTTGGCATTTGGAGCGGCACATTAAACTGTACGTCTTCAACGGACCAAACAGTTCAGAAACTGGACAACTGCTGATGTACACATATACTGTACTCCGACGAATAGCGATTCTGCCTCACAACTGTACACACGGCCCAATGAGATGTTTAACGAGCACAGAGTGGAGGGTGTAATTCAGGCCAGTAGTGGTTTTGTGACGTTTTGACGGTGTTTTTCGTACACCCATTTGAGCCGACTCATTCCTATTACCATTTATTTATTTCAATATTCTCTGTGATAAAGAGTTGCCTGCTATTCCAAATCTTACTGACGAGTATGCTGTGAGCCAACAGCTGTCTTTACAGAATGCACACTTATACTATGTGATCAGAAGTATGTACGCGAAACTGACAACTAGACGCCATGAGAGATCAGTATAAAAGGAGCCGTCGAGTACTGAGTTTTTAGTAGAAAAAAGTAACAGCAGAATGGCTCGGTCAGGAGAGATCAGTGACTTCGAATATGGAGCAGTCATTGGATGTCACCTGAGTAATAAACCAGAGATATTTGAACCCTTTTAAATCCGCCAAGCCTTCTGATGGCGATGTGAATATGAACTGTAAACACGAACGAACATACACACCTAAATCAAGAGCAGTACCTTATGTACTGACAGGGAAGGACTGTCCAGCATTGCGGAAAGTGGTTGTGAAAATGACACAAAACCAGCTGAAATTATTACTTTTGAGTGCCAAAGTCCTACCAGTAGCCCAGCAAGTATAATAACTGTGTGTAGACGGTCTGGGGCGCTGCAGTCATGGACTGTGCAGCTGGTCCCGGCGGAGGTTCGAGTCCTCCCTTGGGCATGGGTGTGTGTATTCGTCCTTAGGATAATTTAGGTTAAGTAGTGTGTAAGTTTATGGACTGATGACCTTAGCAGTTAAGTCCCATAAGATTTCACACACATTTGAACATTTTTTGAACTGTGTGTAGAGATTTAAAAAGGATGGGGTACAATGACCGATCAGCTCCTCACATGCCACACATTTCTGTCGACAGTGCTAAGCGTCGCATGTGGTGGTGTAAAGAGGGACGCCACTGGAAAAAAATTGCTCAAATATGTGTGAATTCCTAAGGGACCAAACTGCTTAGGTCATCGGTCCCTAGACTTACACACTACTTAAACTAACCTATGCTAAGGACAACACACACAACCATGCTCGAGGGAGGACTCAAACCTCTTGCAGAGGGGCCGCGCAGTCCGTGCAAGGCGCCTCAAACCGCGCGGCCACTCCGCGCGGCACGCCATTGGAGATTCGATGACTGGGAACGAGTGATTTGGACTCTTGAATCACGCAGTACAATGTGGCAGTCCGAAGCCAGGGTTTGCGTTTGGAGAATTCCTGGACAGAGTTACCTGCCATCATTTGTAATGCCAGCAGTGTAACACAGTGTACGCGGTTCTTCGGTATAGTGGTCGTTTTGGTGATTAGATTGTAGACCCCTTACTACGCTTAAGAAAACGTAAAACGTGGAAGGGCATGAACACATTTTGCAGCATTTTGTGCTCCGTATAGTAGAAGAACAGTTCGCAGTTGATGGTTTGTCACATCAGCGTAACAGTGCAACCTGTTACAAAGCAGCATCTGTCAGGCAATGATTTGTGGACCTGTAATGGACTTGTCTGCCCAGAGTCTCGACCAGAACCCAATGAAACACCTTTGGGATGAGATGGAACTTCGACTTCACTCCAGACCCACAAGTCCAACATCACTGCCGTCCCTAGTTTCGGCTCTATTGACTGCTGCTCCTCCATAGACATTCAGATATCTCATTGACAGTGTCCCCAGTAGAGTTCAAGCCATCCTAAAGGCGAAGGACCGACAGACCCCGTATTAATGCCCACTAATAGTTCTCCTTATACTTTTGATGCGATGTGTTCATGGTTTGACAGACACACTGGCACCATATTACCTGGTTCGATCATTCGATCATAATACCACCTAATGTGTCTGGGACAGCAGCTGAAATATAGCATTCAACACACTCGCAATTTGGTAGCTCTGCTAGCTCTAATCATCAACGAGTGGCTTCAGCAGGTTGCGGCATACACTGCAAGCCATCGCTTTTCTTCTGTTTCCTTCCTCTGTTTTTTCTCCTCTTCTCTGCCTCTTGCATAAACTGAATGATCGATTCTAACTCCATACTTCCCGTAACGTACCCTTGACTAGACGCACACGACTAAACTGATCTGTGACGCCTTACTCGAGTAATGGGACT
Source organism: Schistocerca cancellata (assembly GCF_023864275.1). Classification (NCBI taxonomy): domain Eukaryota; kingdom Metazoa; phylum Arthropoda; class Insecta; order Orthoptera; family Acrididae; genus Schistocerca; species Schistocerca cancellata. The sequence goes on from NC_064626.1 coordinate 955,752,720, forward strand.
GTTATTTTCCCTGACTGTACCGCTTTCTGTATTTATAGAATCTACATGACCTGCCGCCTCGAAATCGTTTTCATTTTCATTTCCTGAGTCAACTGAACCCTTATCATCGGAATATCCTGCATTTGACATTTGTGTGCTGTCTGTAGAGTGATTTAAATGAATTTCTTCCGCCGTTCTATCTTGCTCTGCATCAATCGCTGGTCGGTGTTCCATTTTGAACGACATTAGTGTGTAGCGTCCCTCACTTTACAAATGAGTTTTGTTTTCAAAAGCATACAAATCGATTGGAACTTCCGCAAGTTTCCGATTATAAAGCATCTTGCGCCACAACTCTACTCTAGTCTTCTTTTATACAAAGCACTCATTTACGCCTAAGCCCATGGAACAAAACCTACTCTAAAATGTCGTGCACATCGCCGTAAACAAATTTGTTCCATTAAAGCTTGCACAACGCTGTTAGCAACGGCGCAACATCAGACAAGAAGTGACGCAGAAGTCACTGACTAGACACAATGAGAGACAAACAAAATAAATAAATAAATAAATAACGCAAACACTACTTACAGTTGCGGGCTTTCAAATAAAATGATGAAATGAGGTGGTGGCCCTCAACTACGGAACCTCTGACTTATAGAGTTGCAGTATTAAAAGTTTTTGCTGGTTTCGTTGTCTAGGGGCTGGGATACGTAGTTGCCGCATTACAGGCCAAATACTGCTGAGTCTACAGTATACGATAAGAACACGCACATGGATCGAATGGTCGAAGGTTTCTATCACTCGGCAATTGCGAATTATGAATGTAACATATAAATTTATAAATGAAAGATTGCAATTAAATGAAATCTGCAGGTACTATCTTAACGGCTTTAAATGATGAGTACGATAGTAGAAATACTTTTCAGGATGCGGTATATTTCTACAAAACACTTATTGGTGTCGATGGTCCAGCAATTAAATAAAAAATAAGTTGAATAGCAAGGAAAAATAGTTTCCTACTTCACGTAATTAGTTATGAACAACAACATAGCTCGCGATATATTCACTTCTGAATGCAAAACTACGACTTCACTGCAGAAGCCACAGAAATCACACAAGAGCACAGGTCGGCACTCCGAAATATTTCTATCCTCTGCGACCACGCGCAAACTGCTCCACTGTCCACGTCTTTCCGCCGACTCCGCGTTTGTCGCGCCGTCGCGTCCAGCAATTCCCGTGCCCTGAGCTGTACTGTCCAGTACTACCGCACTGCCAGAACTACCCTCGTGTCCTCTCTCGAAACGATCCTCCCCCCCGCCCCTTCACTTTGATGGAGTCTCACCATTACCGAGCGCTGTGACTGGCTAGAGCGCTCCCTCCATGTCTCCAAGCCAACGTACACTCACAAACATATTTAAGCACATACGAAATACTGGATTTACATTTAAATAGTTGAAATTAAATAAATATTCCTACGGCTGGACCATAAACACGCTCTAACACACATTATTAAATACATAAACAAAATAAATGAACATATATCAAAGGAATAGAACAAAAGGTACGCTAGTAGCCTAATGTCTCTGTGCTTTCTAAAACACAGTAAATATTTAACCAATTTTTTTCATTAATAGTATATATCGGATATAAACAAAGACATAGACGAATAAATATATTTATAAGCATGCTGTACAGTCTTTTTGTGTCACTGTGGAGTACCTATGGCCTGACGTGATTAGTAGTAATCAGCGACTTTGACCTCCAATAACTCACGTACTAGTCAAGTTACATGCCTGTAATTCATATCAGTTTAGGTTTACACTAATAGCTTTCTACAGACACGGAGATCGACGAAATCGGACGAACTGTTTAGATTTTGGAAATTCGTTGCTGGGTGTTACTTGTATAATTTACAGTCAGATACTAAACTTTAAACTAATAAAGATATTGAAAATCTGATTACACCATCAGAATCGTCGTGCAAATCATGGTAATTTACATGTTTCTTTTGAGGTATCATGATTCATCTGGCTACTATTAATTTCTATACGGACTGTGAAATGTCTGCCATTAAGGTTTCACAAAGTCCGTCATCTTTGGCCCTCCCGGCGTGTCTCCTTCATCAACACAGCGTCACTAAGGAATTTCGAGCCACGTGCTCACCCTAGACCATGCGCTGGGACTACCCCTCTTGTCCGGCTAACGTTCGGCATCACGTGTGTGCTGCTGGGCCCCGCCTTTCCGAGCGGCCCGTGAGGCCGCACCTTTGAATATTTTCAGGGCGCCACAATTCGCCGTTACCCCACACAGTGAAATGAAATGACTACAGCATACTACAAATTGCTGAGATACAACGCATAGCACCAAACCCGAGTATAAATGTTCTCATTCCACCATAGTCTCATTTTTGGAAAAAAACTCTCTTCTGTTCGGTGGGTAACGCACTAACTACCTCAAAAAAGTGCCACGATTCGATATCCTATCCAAAGGACGCCAACTGAAAGCCGTCGCTTGCTTGCTGTAACTACAACTGGCTGATAAATCGTAAACAAAAATGACAAACACAAATCAGATTGATTGGCAAAGCAAACATTGGGGTGGAAGAAATACAAATTCTCTATTGAATTAATTCCTTTTTCAACGCAATCTGACTGTTTACATAAATCCATTGCGAGGCCCAACTCTGTTTGAATGGAACCATCTATGACCAAAATACCACAAAATATGGAGCATCTGAGAACAGGGAACTGTGAATGTCATTTATAACCCTACACCGGTGCGGCAGTATTTTGCTCTTTCACCTTGATTCAAGCAGCAGCAGAGAACAGGGCGCTGCTGGCGGGGAGTGGTGTACTGTGGCAGCTGTAATGTTCTGTCGCGCCCCCGAAAATTTGAAAACTATGCGGTTTTGGTGTTCTGATTATCAGAACGCGGGGAACTTCCCTATCAGAGCCCTGAAATCACGGCAGATTTCAGTGTGAGGTGCACCCGTTCGCTGGTCTGCCCATAACGATTTGATTCACAGACATGGCGTGCTGTAATTGTCAAACGTCAGATGGCCAGCTCAGGACGAATAAGTTCACCGTCATGATAAACGATATGTCCGAGATGATACGCATTTCTACTGTCAGTACAGTTGAAACTGCCACTTGCTCGTAGTCCACCACAAGATACAGAACGCAAGTCTCACCCACTAGGGAAATACCTGAAGTTCACCACCGTGGGAGGACCAGAAGACAAAAGAGGCATAGGATCACAACCCTTTCCACCAAGCCTCGGTGCCCGAGCCGAATCAGCAAAAACGAAACCGCCCCCACGTTACACAAACCAATCGAACTCTCCTCTACAGACTGAATATCTCCTTTTGACGATTCTGTTGGCCTGTAACCAATCGAGAGACAGCACCGGGGTTCTCATGCTGGGGAAGCAAGCTCCTACTTTGCATATTCTGAGAGGATCCAGTCAGCGTCTCCAACTCTCTCTTGTCTGAAAAAAGAAGATTTTAAATAAGGAGGCATCATTCTCACGGTAAGCATGACCATGTTTTGGCAAAAAACAACTGCCTAGACAGGACCACAGTCCCTATTTTATGAAGAGATCTAGTCTTTCTGGCCTGACCATTTCCAATTACTGAAAGAAGGCACACAATTGTGCCAATGAAATATATATGTTTTTACCGCTTACCAAAAGAACCTGGCAACTTTCTGGCGTCAGGGAAGCTACAGTCCTCTCTCCACTAAACACGTGCACCAGCCGCTCTGATCGTATCGTCTCAGCTTCTAACATGAGAATGCACGAAGTTTTGTGCTTTTCCAACTGTTTGCACAAAGGCCCAGTTGACTGCAGTCTCTCTTAAGCGGCTTTGTCCACCCACTTTCTGCCAACTGGCTGCCTTCACGACAGACAGCCACCTGTCCCAGGTAAAATGTTCTGTGAACCGGCGTCCTTCTCTCCGACCCTAAGCCGAAGGTCGAGAGGGCTTTGACCAGAAGTCTCTCTTCCAGGTACAATCTACTGTGCTCTGCTTCCCAGAATCACTTTACAGCTAATTAGCTGCACTCAGCATTTATGTTCCTCAGTTCATCTCTCTTCCTCTTCTTTGTCACCTCCACTATGACCCCTCAGGTACAAGGTCTCCTCGGATTACAAATGCAGTTATATGAACATTCTGCCCGCAATTGCCTCATGAAAAATGTCGTTAACTACATATAGCAAATGTAATACTGGGGGACACCGAGATCGTGACCTAAAATAAGAACATTAATCTGACTGACAATGTTGTTCAAGTGAGAGATTGGCATGCCAATCTCTCAATATGAAAGAACTTGTGTAGCTCTCCATCGCCGATTTATGGTCATTACCAAGACTAGAGGCAGAGGTTAACGGATTTTTTTATTTATTTATTTTTATTTATTTATACGTCAAGTTCCGTAGGACCAAATTGAAGAGCAAATCTCGAAGGACATGGAACGTGTCAGTACATGAAATTACAACATAAGAGTAATAACAGATAAAAATAAAATGTTTATGAACCCGAAAAAAGTCAAGCCGTAAGTTTAAAGAAACGCAATCACCAATCTAACACAAGAATCAGCTCAATTTTTGAAGGAAATCCTCAATAGAATAGACGGAGTAATCCATGAGGAAACTCTTCAGTTTCGAATTGAAAGCGCTTGGATTACTGCTAAGAGTTTTGTATTTTTATGGAGCTTACTGAAAATGGAGGCAGCAGTATACTGCACGATTTTCTGCACAAGAGTTAAGAAGTCCGATCCAAATGCAGGTTGGATTTCTGCCGAGTATTAACTGAGTGAAAGCTGCTTATTCTTGGCAATAAGCTGATATTGTTAACAAGAAACGACAGTATATATTGAGAGGCCATTGACAAAATAGGTAGAGCCGGCCGGAGCGGCCGAGCGGTTCTAGGCGCTTCAGTCTGGAACCATGCGGCTGCTACGGTCGCAGTTTCGAATTCTGCCTCGGGCATGGATGTGTGTGATGTCCTTAGGTTAGTTAGGTTTAAGTAGTTCTAAGTTCTAGGGGACTGATGACCTCAGACTAAGTCCTAAGTCCTATAGAGCCAGAGATATTTGAACCGAAATACCTAGACTAGTAAACAGGGGTCGACAAGAGGATCGTGAACTTACACCACACACCACTTATTGCCTGAACTGCCCGTTTCTGAGCCAAAAATATCCTTTTATAATGGGAAAAGTTACCCTAAAATCTAATACCATAGGACATAAGCGAATGAAAATAAGCAAAGTAGACTAATTTTCGTGTCGAACGATCACTCACTCCAGATACCGTTCGAATAGTAAAAATGGCAGCATTAAGTCATTGAACAAGAACCTGAATGTGGGCCTTCCACGACAGTTCACTATCTATCTGAACACCTAGAAATTTGAACTGTTCGGTTTCGCTAATCCTATATCAATTCTGTGAAATTAAAATGTCCGATTTTGTTGAATTGTGTGTTAGAAACTGTAAAAACTGAGTCTTACTGTGATTTAGCTTTAGTTTATTTTCTACAAGTCATGAACTTATGTCATGAACTGCACTATTTGAAACCGAGCCAATGTTGCACGCGACATTCTTTACTACCAAGCTAGTGTTATCAGCAAACAGAAATATTTTGAGTTACCCATAATACTAGAGAGCATATCATTCACATAAATGAGGAACTGGAGTGGCCCCAAGACTGATCCCTGCAACACCCTCCATTTGACTGTATCCCACTCAGGCCCTGCATCACAGCCATTCTCAAACTGTGAATAATGGCTTTTGCTGTCTGTTGTTAAATTAAAAGGTGAACCAGTTGTGAGCTACCCCCCATATTCTGTAATGGTCCAACTTCTGGAGCAATATTTTGTGATCAACACAATCAAACGCCTTAGTTAAATAAAAAAATATGCCTAGCGATCGAAACATTTTGTTTAACCCATCCAGTACCTCACAGAGAAAAGAGAATATAGCATTTTCAGTTGTTAAACGACTTCTAAAGCCGAACTATATACTTGATAGAAAATTATGTGATATAAAATGATCAGCTATCCTTACATACACAGCCTTTTCAATAACTTTAACAAACACTGATGGCATAGAAATAGGTCTGAAATTGTCTACATTACCCCTTTCTCCCTTTTTTTATAAAGCAGATTTACTACTGAGTACTTTAATCGTTCAGGAAACTGACCATTCCTAAAGAAAAATTACAAAAGTGGCTATGGACAGGGCTAACATGTGCTGCACAGCACTTTAATATTTTGCTAGACAGTCCATCATATCCATGGGAGTCCTCGCTCTTCAGTGTTTTGATTGTTGACTCAATCTCCCCCTTGTCTGTATCACAGACGAGTATTTCAGACATCAATTTCGGAAAGGCCTTTGCCAAGAGAGTTATATGATTCCCTGTAGAAACTAAATTTTTATTCGATTCACCAGCAACGCTCAGAAAATGATTGTTAAATACTGTACATATATCTGATTTATCAGAAACAGAATTATTTTTACTACGAACTGACTTTATATCGTTAACCTTGTGCTGCTGGCTAGACACTGCTTTCACAACTGGTCATATGGTTTTAATTTTATCCTGTGAATTAGCTATTCTACTTGCGTACCACATACTCTTTGCCTTCCTAATAACATTTTTAAGCACCTTAAAAAATGGTTTGTTATGAGCTACTGTAGCTTGATTGGGACTGCTTCTAACATTTTGATATAATTCCCACTTTGTTCTACATGATATCCTTATCCCACTAGTCAGCCACACAGGCTGCCTTTTACTACTAGTACTCCGTTTAGAACATTCTAATTGAAAGCAACTCTCAAAGAGTATGAGAAATGTGTTGAGGAAATGACTATATTTTTCATCTATGCTTTCAGCACTATAAACATCCTGCCACTCTTGTTCCTTGGCGAGGTTTAAAAAACTCTCAATTGCTGTTGGATTAACTTTCGTACACAGTTTGTAATTATATGTGACATTTGTTTGAGTACAAAAGCCTTTTAGTGTTAAAATTTGTGCATCATGTTCTGAAAGGTCATTCACCCTTTTACTGACAGAATGCCCATCTAGTAATGAAGAACGGATAAAAATATTGTCTATGGCTGTGCATCTTAGTTGGATCTGCATCAGATCATATGAATTCAGGAGATCTATCAACAGCCTTTTTCTTGCACAATCATGTACAAAATTAATATTGAAGTCACCACATGTAACTAATTTCTGATACTTCCTATAAAGTGGATCAAGAACCCTCTCCAGCCTGAGCAGAAACGCTCTGAAGTCAGAGTTATGGAACCTATAAACAACGAAACTTAGAAGTTCAGTTTCACTAAATGCACAACGTTCAAATACCTGTTCAGGGCAGTTCCGTGATACGTCTATGGACTAGCTAGTAACTAGCTTTTTGCCCGGTGTACATACTATGGTAACTATGATGAGATCTTCGCAAATCAAAATTTCAAGTTGTACTGTGATTTAGAGTACACTTTAATGTATAGCATCTTATTACTGGTAGTAAACAGTTCAAAGGTCAGAGGATAGTAAGGGAATACTATCTCCTTGAGAACTGTGCCTGTAAAACACTTCAAATCATGCTTTGGGTAGAGGAGAGCTTTAGTTTTTACCGTTGAGCTTCCATTCGTTTGGATGATATGCTTGGTGTCTGGTCGTTCTCTGGGGTTTCATTAAAAACTGTATTTTCCTCCTCTACCAATCAGTTTAGCTGACCTAGAAAATCAAATCTGCGCTGCTGTTGCACAAGTTATGCCTGGTTTGCTGCAAGAAGTGTGGGAAGTATTTGATTACCAGTAGGGTGTTTGCCGCATCACAAATGGTAGTCACATCGAACCAAAATGACACCTGACACTTTCATGTGAAACTTCAGGTTGTTTGCTACAAAATGACACATTTACTAATTCTGTAAGTTATCTCAATAATGTATTAATGTGTGGTGTCTGTTCTTTCAGCTATGTCCAAAAGAACAACACCACAAATTCATATATAATTGACGCACCTAGATGCCCAGTGGATCTACTTTCCCTAGTGTGGATGGACAAGTACATCCAACAACGTTTGGGAATGTCAAGAGTAGCGAGCATGGAGGAAATGGACAGGGACTGTGGATAGGTGACACTTGGTGGGAATGTGGGTCAATCGTGGGTAATGCCGAAATTGGGACAAAGGGGTCTTGGTCGCTCGACTGCATTCTGCGGTGCACAGACGGCAGAAGCAAGGTGGCTCTTTGCTCGTTCTACTGATGAGCAAAGTTAAAGCCTGCACTGCTCCTTATCCAACTACCCCCACTCTTACCCCTGCTAACAGCCGCTGTGGGAAGACGTCAAAGCGACATGTCATTCAATGTTACAGAGGCTATACCGATACTGGTTTCGTCACGTTTTGTTGTCTTTGTAGTACAACTTGCAGTATACCGTTTCAAGGGATTTACTTACTGAAGACTGGTTAATTATTAAATATCATTGAAGGTGCCATCGACGATAAAAGCACTAAATAGATTCGAAGAAGAATCATATTAAAATATCACACGTCATGCCTTGACTAGAGTGTAGTGGACTGGGGAGTCGAAAGAGGAGGCAGAGTCACGTCCTGACATAAACTAATTTTTTTCGTGCCAGTATTTTAACACATTCTGGGACTTTCTGATGAACTTAACACAACTATTCGACACTATTTACATATAACAGAATACTCTCTCAGGAATGGGTATGTCGTGCGTAAATGCAATTTATTTGTGCACACAACATAATAGTTAAACAATGCGAGTAACCATAATCGTAAGACTGCTAAGAGTGTCTGTACCTATATTTTGTTTTCAGCTCAGAGTCAATGCGGAGAATAAAGGAGTTTACACTGTTACTGTTTTGTGGTTTTCCCAGCACACATGAAATCTTTAGCAAACGATTCACTGTCCATGTCACAAGTGTCTTCGATTATGAGACATCTGTCCGATTACAGAACGACGGATGAAATTGCTGCGAGTGAAATGACCAGCAATGACATTTTGTATTCTTGCTTCTCTCAGATATTTGGCCGTGTTTTTGGAATATGTCGCAACTTCCGAGGATGTGGTGATACAGGAGTCTAAGAATACAGCTTAAATTGCTGTGAGTGAAATGGTCGGCAAGGACATTTGAATCAGTAATTGTAAAAACAACATTAGTCCAAAAAAGTAAATTTTTCAGGAGAAGCAAAAAACTGTATACAGGCTAAATAATGGACAGAAGGATAAATCCATTAATTTTAATATTGACTGTGTATGTTAGGTAAGCTTTAACAATAAAATAAAGTACTTTAAATGTAATAACTTTGCATGAACGTTTTTTTTAATTGTACGGACTTATGTTGTTATTGCAGGATGAACATTTTGGACTGACATTTTAACATCAACATTTGTTTATGATATCAAAAATTACTTTATTGTATAAATTTAATATACAATATTACTTGTACATTGTCTGATATTGTTTTACAGAGAAATTGAAAAATATTGTTAATGTATGCACACACTGTATGGAAAGACTAAAGATATGACGGAAAGACTAAAGATATGACGATGTAAATCGTGACATTAGGAATTAAATTTCTTATTTCACTTAGCAGGACAATGAAGGATTAACACTACACTATACAGGTTATTTTATACCAAAAATGTATTATGAATCATCTTCAGGAGTGTCCACAGAAGGCCACTCAGTCAATTCCAGATAAAAAGCTTTGTGCTCATCAGGAATATATTGCATTAATTGTCCCACATCTTTCAATTTTTTGACATCGATTGCAACTTTGTTATTATATGCCATTTCTGCAGGCAACTTTGGTTCTGTCTGTAACGAATGTCGCAATGAAAAGCGGTGTTTTACGAGACCATCAATATGATAGTAACAGTCAACTTTACCTGGAAGCATTTCACTGTGATGGAAGCTCATAAATGAGGACACTTTGAATTTGACTTTACTGCTTTTGTCCACATTCGTGCATAATTGTCGTCAAACAAACAGGATCGCTTATAAAATTTGGGCCACCATTTTTTGTAACCCAAAATCTCTTCCGAGGTAACAAGCTTTACATTAATATTTTGTTTTTTGGATGATGTCACCATACATTGAACATACTCATACAAAGAATATATTCTGTCTTTTCTTCTTATCACCCTCTTTATGGAAGCAAATGTACGATCACATGGTAAAAATGAATGGCCACGCACAGGAAAATACTGGAATACATCTTTCAATCTGCCAGAACTTACAAGGCAGTTCATTACCCTAACCACTGTGTTGTTCATATTTTGCGCAGGGCACCCATCCGAGAACAGGTGTAATTCAGTAACACTATCAGGTATATCTGTATTGATGTAATCAACCAAAAGCGAGCATACTTCGTTAGGTTCTTTGTGGGCAGTACCTTCGTGGTACATATATACCTTGGATTTGTTGCTCTTTAGGTCTGTAATACAGAATGCATTAACGTTAATTTGCCGTAAATAAAAAACTTCCTGTACTGGGAGCTTAGGCAACTGCAGATTTTGCATATAATCGAAACACAATGCTACCACATGCTCATTTTCTGCACACTTCTCCTTAACAGCATCCATCTTTAAATAGAATTTTTTGCTTCTTCTTTTATGTACCATGAGTTCCGCTACAGCCACACGCTTTGCAGTATCGTTCAATGATGGACTCTTATCTTCACTGAAAGTGACTCACAAGAGCAGCAAGTATCGATTTGCGGCCGCCCAAAGCGTAAGTTAAAACGCTCATTGAAAACCCTTAAATAAATTCCATATGACACTCTGGTGTGAGGATATAACTTCATGAACAGTTCGTACATACTTTTTACAGATAATTCAGGATTTAAGTAATACATTTCTTTGCTTGAATAATGTGAGATTTTCGTAGGGAATGTTTTAATATGCTCCTCAATTATCGATAGGACTTCCTGTGGTGTTGCATTGGTTGAAGCAGTACATACTCTACTGTCACATGGGCGAACATTATTTTTCACACAGTTACAAATTCCTCGCACACGTTCATTTGTAATGCCAAAAAGGCTACAAAATGCCTTTTTGCACACTTCGACCCGCCCAGCATCTCCAGTCACCACGTGATATCGATAATTTAGTGCTCTTGGCTTAGGCTGGCCATCACTTTTCCGGGGTCTTCTGCGTACCACGTCTTCTTTTTCGATCAGCCCTGCAAGGTAACCATCTTGTGTGTTCTTACTCTCAAAATCGTGAAATTTAGTGAATATATCTTTCTGTTCATGTTCAGAGATCCTCTTGAAACACAGTTTCTTACATCCGAAACATATTAATACACGAATACCAATGTCAGGAATTGTAAAAGAGTTGCAAAAAAATTATTTACGTAAAATCAGTTATTTTTTATTGATAGAGTAAATTATCCATATGATATTTACGTACCATAAAACTTAGAACAGATGGGAACCCCTAAGAAGTAAAAAATACACAGACAGGAGATTAATTCACATAGCCTTTTTACAGCATTAATTTCTCTTCCACTGTGATTCACGTAACCAATTCCCTTCGTTCTGGCAGCTTTTATGACATTTCTTTTATATAGTTCCAGTTGCGCACCACTCTTCTTCGACATTGCGCATAGATAATCCAAAGAAACGTGTTCTATAAACAAAACTAAACGGCAATGTATACGCAGCTGCTACAATAATGCACACAGGTAATAAGATCACAGGCGTCAGATATGCTGCCATGGTAAAAGATCCGAGTATGTTCGTTTGGTGCTGCCATCTGTCATTTCTTGCAATAATAACGTAAGTCCTGGACTCATGTTGTTACTGCAAAGAACACGAAAAACTGTATGCCTGTAAAAGCATTAAATTGTGTAGGACAAGTGTGTTTTTAGCATAGATGCTGCATCTAAGTATCCTGAAGGCTTCTCTGCATATATCTAATTTTAGCCAAAAAGTGGACATGTGTTGTTTTTACAATTACCGATTCATTTGTATTCCTTGTCTGTCACAAATATTTTACTGTTTATTTACGAATGTGTCGCGATATCCGAGGGTGTAGTTACATGAGAGTACTGCTTAAATTGCTGCGAATGAAATACACTACTGACCATTAAAATTGCTACACCAAGAAGAAATGCATATAATAAACGGGTATTCATTGGACAAATATATTATACTAGAACTGACATTTGATTACATTTTCACCGCAGTTTGGGTGCATAGATCCTGAGAAAGCAGTACCCAGCTCTGGCCGTAATAACGGCCTTGATACGCCTGGGCATGGAGTCAAACAGAACTTGGATGGCGTGTACAGCTACAGCTGCCCATGCAGCTTCAACACGATACCACAGTTCATCAAGAGTAGTGACTGGCGTATTGTGACGAGCCATTTGCTCGGCCACCATTGACCAGACGTTTTCAATTGGTGAGGATCTGGAGAATGTGCTGGCCAGGGCAGCAGTCGAAAATTTTCTGTATCCAGAAAGGACCGTACCCGGACCTGCAACCTGCGGTCGTGCATTATCCTGCTGAAATGTAGGGTTTCGCAGGGATCGAATGAAGGGTAGAGCCACGGGTCGTAACACATCTGAAATGTAACGTCTACTGTTCAAAGTGCCGTCAATGTGAACAAGAGGTGACCGAGACGTGTAACCAATGGCACCCGGTACCACACGCCGGGTGATACGCCAGTATGGCGATGACGAATACACGCTTGCAATGTGCGTTCACCGCGATGTCGCCAAACACGGATGCGACTATCATGATGCTGTAAACAGAACCTGGATTCATCCGAAAAAAAGGCGTTTTGCTATTCGTGCACCCAGGTTCGTCGTTGAGTACACCATCGCAGGCGCTCCTGTCTGTGATGCAGCGTCAAGGGTAACGGCAGCCACGGTCTCCGAGCTGATTGTCCATGTTGCTGCAAACGTCGTCGAACTGTTCGTGCAGATGGTTGTTGTCTTGCCTGTTGACTCAGGGATCGAGACGTGGCTGCACTATCCGTTACAGCCATGCGGATAAGATGCCTGTCATCTCGACTGCTAGTGATACGAGGCCGTTGGGATCCCGCACGGCGTTCCGTATCACCCTCCTGAAGCCACCGATTCCATATTCTGCTAACAGTCATTGGATATCGACCAACGCGAGCACCAATGTCACGATACGATAAACCGCAATCGCGATAGGCTACAATCCGACCTTTATCAAAGTCGGAAACATGATGGTACGCAATTCTCCTCCTTACACGAGGCATCACAACAACGTTTCACCAGGCAACGCCGGTCAACTGCTGTTTGTGCATGAGAAATCGGTTGGAAACTGTCCTCATGTCAGCACGTTATAGGTGTCGCCACCGGCGCCAACCTTGTGTGAATGCTCTGAAAAGTTAATCATTTGCATATCACAGCATCTTCTTCCTGTCGGTTAAATTTCGCGTCTGTAGCACGTCATCTTCGTGGTGTAGCAATATTTATGGCCAGAAGTGTATTTAGCTGTTGTTTCTGCGATTTTCGAGGTCCACTCGCCCATGGAAGGAGGTGATGCCAGTATCAAGTTCAACTTACTCGAAATATGCTGCTGGACGCGTAGACGTCACTTTAACGTCAGTACGAGTCTATCCTCCAGACCCGCGCAGGTTTTAAGCCCATGTCTGTTGACGTCACATTCGTCATGTGTCTCTCCAAAGCGACTGCTAACAGACTTGCCCGTTGAAGTGTCAGGTGAGGAGGTAGTCGAGTTCCAGTGGAACCGCTCAGTGCGGCTCCTTTGTGTGCGTGGCGACACGTGGCAGCCTAGTAGAAAACTTGAAACCACTCTCACAGTAGAAAGTGTGTGATGCACTGTAGGTGCATCTCAAATTAACGGTCTTCGCTAGACAAAACAGATGGGCCCACACTGAAGCCCGTATCATAAATTATTTTAGCAACCACAGTCTGTAAAGGTGTACACGTTACTGCCTCCTAACAACTTAAATTGTATTAACTGAGCAGATCTGAACGATGTCTCAAAACAAGCGTAATTCATTGTAGAACTATGATCTAGCATCAAAAGTTGGAAATTTATTTTGGTATTATTAGACTTTTTCATATTTTGTAAATAATTTTAGTAAAATTTATCAAAAATGCCAATTAAAACTATTAAAAGTAAGAAAGTCATGCACAATGTGAAAGTATATCTAAAGACGAGTCGACTAAGGTGCCACGACCTTGGTGCTCCTCAGTCTGACGCGAGACAATCGACTGAGCCAGGTGGCGCAGTGGTTAGCACACTGGACTCGCATTTGGGTGGACGAGGTTTCAAATCCGCATCCTGCCATCCGGAAACAAGTTTTCGTGATTTCCGTAAAGCATATGCCGGGATGGTTCATTTGAAAGGGCACAGCTGATTTACTTCCCCTTCGTTGAAACATCCTGAGCTTATACTATTTTTAAGCAATCTGTATTCCTGTTAACATGTATACTGTAAAGGACGAAATCAATATTTTAATGATAATGGGAGAAATGATAGTTACAGGTGATTTATATCCACATAGTGAGATACAGGCTGGATGGATGCATCATCTGACATGTATAATAAATACCTAAACCGAAAAATATTTATATGGTGAACCAAAGTGAAATTTCGATGGTACTGATAAACGATCAACGCGGCTATACACATGGACGAAAGCGCGCTCGTGAAGGCAGTCTTTTACTAGCCAGGTCACGGGCAGTCATGCTAGAGAGTGTCATGATACGATTTATGCACATAAGAAATGCTAGGAGATGAGCGATGAAACTGCCACATTGCTAAACTTACAGAACTTCTGATAGTTTGCTATGTTGTGAGAATTCGAAATATTCTGGTTGGTGCTGGATTTTGGAATATTTTCGACAGTCGTTGGATTTCGAAATATTGTCGACAGTCATTGGATTTCGAGATATTGTCGACAGTCGCCGGACTTAGTCAGTCGAGGTCGTGGGGACTTTGATTTTATAGATGCAGTTTGGGACTTTGAAAAAATTTGACGAAGTTGGGGTTTGGAATATTTTATGCGAAATGGGGATGTGACAGAAAACTGAACATTTGTGCACTGATCAGTATTCGCCTAAATTACGTGCGAAATGTGAGATTTTACTGTTTTTGGGATTCAATAACTTGAATAAATTTTGATAAACTGTTTCAGGAAAATGTATTACCGTTCTGCGACTTGATGACTTTTTTAGATTATAGCGGGCATAAAAGTAAAAGCAATCACTTCCTTTGTGGGCCTTCTAGACACCAACGCACATTAGAGCAATAAATAGTTATTTTTTAAAGTCCTATAAGAGGAGCAGTATTACTTCGTGATTGAAATTTGTATCGATGATTTGAAAATTTGGTTTCCCTTACGTTTATATTCTATTTTATGACATGAATAGGAAAATATCAGTAAATTAATAGTTTTGTATTAGATGTAAAAACTAAATAAATAATTAATGTGCATCTTTGTGTTAGTGTAATGTTAATGTTTAACTGTATTATATATTTTAGTGCTTGTCAGTGTGAACTATGGATTGAATCACTCGGAAATTTCGAGAGCAACGTTTTAAGATTGATAAAGCATAATTAGTTACTAACAAACAATTAAATTTTTGGATATCCCTTTTTGCCGATGTCAGTGTTACCCTTTTGATATCCATTTTGTCACTATAACAACAGAATATCACACAAAATATTAGTTTTCTGGATAACTCTCTTAGAAGAAAATTGCCACATACAGTGCATACTGTGGATTGTACACTCTTATGGACTAAGGATTACGCGTTGTTTAATATACTCTTGTTCAGAAAATGGAGGGATTTTATCGTTGATAGTGATCTGAGAAGAAAGTTTTCATTTGATCTTCCTTACTATATGACAATGCCTTATTGCAATATTTAACCACTTTGTAGATTAGCTTAAGGCCTAGCACTGCGGACCCTTGTGTTTACCGACATTAGTGTCGCATATATTTTTGTATCTATTTTTAAAATAACTTTAATTCATGGATGCAAAGAACCAGTGAGATGTCAGTTACATGTGACTACTTGGTATCGATGTTTTTTGTTTGAAGCTAGGCAATTCGTCCTTTTATTAACTGCCAATATAAAGACCTTATTAGGGGCTTTATCTTGTTATTGCTTAAGGAAATCGTCATACATCAACAGAAGACGATCAGTGATAGCTTCGACATCTGACAGTGTTTTTCGTAGTGCTTTAAATGTTTAATATCTGCTTTATGCTGTGGAACATATAGGATTAATTACGCCATCGCTGCTAGTAGTGAGACCTATTTTTATAAATTTACTAACACTATGCAATGAAAAAAACTACACTTGCATTTTGTCAACTTTTACTCTTTGTTATGAATCTCCTATTCTTAAAATCTGAGAAATAAGTAGCTTATTACTCAATGGCTGTCAATTATTGTTTGTTTTAACTGTGTTCCTTAGTAATGTTCTCTGTGTTACAGATGTATTTCAGTTCGTTTTCCAGTATCACAGAGGACATCAATATTTACTTTGCATCAATATGGACAACGCTGATGCAACAGAAAAATTTTACGTAAGTATCCTCTGAAGAAAACTTTCTTGCGAACTAAGGCTCGTGACAAACCATAGAAAATTTTTGTGAACCTTTGTGCCCGTCTCCCGTCTTACACTGTCTTTAGAAAATAGCGACCTTCAGCTGTATTTGAACAGTAACATTTTGACATTACTATTATGCGTAAGTAGTGCAGTACGTTCCATGGATACTGCATCAAGGGAACTCTGGGTTGCAGAAACACGAGAAAGACGTACTTTTTATTTAAGTGAATTTCAATGAAATTACTTAGCCTTGTGAAATATTATTGTGCAACAGGGCTAATGTTAATTATAAAATAACCTAAAATATTAATTTTTACAGTTTCTTTGAAGATTCTTCTCAATGGATTAGAAGCAATTTCCCAAATGAAAGATCTCGACTTCACTCTTAATTTCCATAGCATTATCTGCAGGATATTTGATATGATCAGGCAGTTTACTGAAAACATGTGTACCAACATATCTGATTACTAATCATGACCCCTTGAAGCCATTGTAGAGGATGTTTTTAGTCTTAATGTTCTTTCGTCTCTTCTCATTAGTTTTTAAAAAAAGAGAAAATTGATAACAGCACACTCACACACACACACACACACACACACACACACACACACACGCTCGCTCGCACACACACACACACACACACCCACACACACACACACACACACACATATATATATATATATATATATATATATATATGTGTGTGTGTGTGTGTGTGTGTGTTTTACTGTTATCAATTTATATTTGTGTATATATATGGTATTACGGGTATAAGTGCAGGTACATACATATACGAACACGACTAGGAAGATGCCGGGACAAAATAGAAATATAAAACGTAGCTTTCGCAGACGATCTGGCCACGACTAGGAAGATGCCGGGACAAAATAGAAATATAAAACGTAGCTTTCGCAGACGACCTGGCCATACTATCAGACAACAAAGCAGCAGCAGCCAAACAAATAGAGGTACTAAAATAACGCGTGGAAAAAGTTGGGCTGCAAATCTCTTTCGAGGGGTCTGAATTTTTCTGCTCAAAATTAAACACAACAAAATTAGACACAAAATACGGCAATATAAACAGAGTTGCACACTTTAAGTATCTAGGTGAATTCCTTGAACATACAGAAGGAGAAAATATAGCACAGAAGACTCGACTACAAAAAATGAAGAGAGCATTTGGCAAGAAACAACATGTGTATTATAATAAATGCATGATCATTCACACAAAATTCAGACACTACAACATAGTAATCAAGCCTGAAATACTGTATCCAAGTGAGACGCTAACACTACATACGAAAAGTGACATGGAAAGCATACTGAAGGAAGAAAGGAAAATCATGAAGAAAATTCTCAGCCCAAAGCTGACAGAAGAGGGATACAGATCACACCCTAGGAAAACTATGCAGAAGATGTCAAACATAGAAGCAAATGTCAGAAAAAGAAGGTTGAAGTTCTATGGGCACATCATCAGGCTATCACCAAAACGACTCACCTAGAGAATTCTTACAGACAAGGGGTCAAATCAACAATACCATGGCTCATACAAGTCAAACTGTAAGCAGCAAAAATCGATCCAATAGAAATTGAAGACAGAAATGTACACAGAGACAAGATACACAAGTGGAATGTGAGGTCAGAGAATGAAGTCCCAAAGAAACCAGGGACAAAGTGGACTGAAGATAGAAAGAGACTCTATGGAGAAAAAAATGAGAGAATCGTGGAAGATCAGAAAAAATGCTCAAATTAGGCAGAATGTTTTGCGTGATCCTACAGGGTCTCGACGCAGGTATCTCTATTGATGACTGAAAACACGTTACTGAACAACGTTACATCACTGTTTGCTTCATTTACAGACTAATAATTATAGTCACTATGAGTCATATGTTTTTAGGTTGGTGAGTACTTCCAATTACACGTTGCACAAGCAAGGCAAAAAAATGGTTCAAATGGCTCTGAGCACTATGGGACTTAACATCTCAGGTCATCAGTCCCCCAGAACTTAGAACTACTTAAACCTAACCAACCTAAGGACATGACACACATCCATGCCCGAGGCAGGATTCGAACCTGCGACCGTAGCGGTCGCGCGGTTCCAGAATGAAGCGCCTAGATCCGCTCGGCTACCAGCGGCCGGCCTCAAGCAAGGCATTAACGTTTATTTTCCCCTGAGCACTGTGGGACTTAACTTCTGAGGTCATCGGTCCCCTAGAACTTAGAACTACTTAAACCTAACTATTCTAAGGACATCACACACATCCATGCCCGAGGCAGGATTCGAACCTGCGACCGTAGCGGTCGCGCGGGTCCAGACTGTAGCACCCAGAACCCCACGGCCACTCCGGCCGGCCCCTGGATAACAGGTCAGGTTTTGGAGTGTGGGGGCGTGGATTCAAAATAGCTGACAGGCATAATCCTCTTCGTGGTGCAGTTATGATTGTGCAGAAAACATCTGGTAGCAAGTTATGTGATGTGTTTGCAGGAAGACTGTTAGACACAGAGATAAGTACAACTAATACACTGAAGCGGGTACATATTAAGGTACCAATTGTTACAATATCTGTACCTATACTTTTAACAATCTGTACAGATGTGTACATACAGTAGTTGTGCAAATAAAAAGTTTCTTGAAAACGTCTCTGACAGTATAATTTCTGTAATATACTGTTCCTCCATAACCTGAAAACAGAAGTTTTTTATCCCTCTAGGTTTCGAGTCTCCCAAAACTAATGCCATAGGTCATTAGTGAATGAAGATATAAGCAACAAACTAGTCTCATGTTTTCAGTTGATACAGAGTAGTAAGTGAATTTTACGTTTTTTGTGGCCTTATGGAATACTTTTTCCTTTAGTGCGGGAGGTTAGACTCCTTTTTATGGGGACACTTTCGTAGCATACTTCTCAATATGCAGATTGTGTATCATAGAGACTGGTGAAAAGAGAAATATGAAATAAGTATCCTTCTGATCATACAAGTGCTCCAGTAGTGTACTGAATGTTTGCGTCTGTACTTGCATTTGGATTTATCATATTTCAGGTATGAAGTTTAAAGAAATCTGCTTCACTAACAGAAGAAGCAGATTGGCGCAACGCCTTGAAACTAGTAATGGAAAGACATTGGAATATTTAACGTATGATCTTCTCCATTTAAAATACTGAATTATTCTATGGCATATGAAACTGACTGATATTTGTTTTTATAAGGACAAAAAACCTACTTTATACGAACTTCAGTGGTCTCATGGATTGCCTTGTGTAGTAATAATAATAGCAAATTATCATCCACACATAATATTTAGAATGATATATTTGACAAGTGGATACAAAGAAAAGATGTAATAACAAGTTAACTGAGTCATATATCTACATGTATTATAAATTAAAGTCACCCATCTCATTTTTTATGTCTGTATGTGAATACTAATCTCAGGAACTACTGTAGGGATTGTGACATGGTTTTCACCAATAAATAGACTGATTTAGAAGGAAGGATTATGTATATAATGTATAACTATTTCGTGCAAATATGCTGAATTATGATGAAATAAAGTTTCAAGCCGCGTTTTTCTATTTGTATACGAAGGCTATTGTCAGGAACTACTGTGGAAATTTTTATATGATTTTCAGTAATAACTATAATGATTCACGAGGATAGCTTGTGTATATAATTTATTACTGCCACTTCATACAAGTCCTTGCCTGTCGATATGTAGTGCTATTTAGTGCTACCGATACGAAGCCAGGCCAGGTTGCTAGTATAATTCCGGTTTGACAATAATTTATACATTATCTACATTATTCTCTCGTATATAAGCAGTTGTAAACAAGTTAGCTCATATTTCCAAAACTTATGATGAGCTCTTCATTCGTATTTCATCACTAATCACTGTACTGCACACATGGCCCACACTGCACACGTGACGCATTAGCACATACACAAGGGGATGCACGTGTAGACTTCAGAACCATGAGACTGCTGCTGTATTTCTGTCATGTGCCTCATGATTTCTCATTTGTCTGTCTGCAAATACAATCAGCATCCCTCCTTAAGGAATGAGATGTTAAGCTCAAGAAGATGTAAGTGATTAACATTATCAATCAAAGATCTTCGATGTAAAATTTTCCAGTAAGATATAATATTTAACTAGGAAAGTTTATTATATAAATATCGTGATGTTTTGCTATCAATCTATACTGTTTTATGCCATCCTCTTCACTGTGTTATCTAAATAATCCTTTATCATCAGTCATTTGACATCCACTGATGTACACTTGTCCTGCATGTCTTGTGCTATGATCGATGCATCTTCCATCTGGTCATCGTATCAGTCTTTTCTTCTCTCTTGAAATCAAACAGAGAATTTCTTTGCTTACCTACTATCCATTAGCGTGGTGGCATGTCCCACCCACAGCCATTTCATTTTCGTTATGCTCCAGTATTTTTCCTGAATCGTTTGTTTGGTTTCTTGTTTCTTCTGCTAATTCCAAACAGACAACTCTCCATCGCATACTCAGCAACTCTTTTAAGTTGTCGAATAGTTTCATATTTAAAGTCTTTGTCCGACATCCGTAGTACAAGATTGGTAACTGACTCAGATTGTAAACTTTCCGAATCAGACATAGGAATCTTAGTTTTGAAAGCTCTGCTTAGTTTATCAAAAGTGCTACTGGAAATTGTTTCCCTTCGCTATATTCCGTTTGCTGTCCATTCAGTCTTTGCGTACATACCCTAAATAAAAAAATCATAAACTGAATCTATGATTTCATTGTTAATTTGTTTTAATTTCTTTTTCATGTATTCATTGAACATACTACTAGTCTCGCAGTAGTTAAGATTCAGGTCAGCTTTCAAATTTGCTCAATTGAATGCTTCCACTCACTGTTGAAGTTTTTTTGAACTGTAAGTAACTAGCACAATATCGACCTCAAAACAAAGGAAGTTTAGATGTTTTCCATTAAGTTAGTTAGTTGTTTATTCAAGAACAGATCATTTACAGAATGAAGGCAGACATTTCATAATAATTATGTAGTGTGGTCCTCTTTGGTGCAGACAATGGAAAGAGGGAATAAATGACCGTCGGAGAAGTACTGAGAGTCACTATTCCCTGACAGATCACTCAGCTGCTGACCTTCCGTCCCTGGATCGTATGGGAGTCAACTTCCTCTTGTACTACAGGTGTTTCGTTGTCTAATAATGAATCAATTAAACTAACGAGGGACACCAGGAAAGCTAAAACTAAGCTCTGGTAATCAAATCGTACATTCAGAAATTAACACAAAAAAGCGACTCAACCCTCTCGCGAAGTCTTCCTTGGGCATCGCTCACATGTAATATCCTCTTGATGACTGAATGACTTGCTGTGGGACAAATTAGAAGTTATAAATAGTTCCATAAATAGTTACAGTATGAGAATAAAGGGCGGAGAGTAAACCTAACTGAAACACGACACTCAAAGAAGCCAGCATGAGTAACTTACATTATCTGGAAGACGGGGGTTAGATGATAGAGGTTACATACTATGACTTGTGGATTTGCAGTGCAGGTATGTCGCGGTGCAGATGTCGTGATAGCACAGCCGCAACCACCGTAGTTGCGGCGTGCTTCCCAACGCAAATCATGTCGAAGGGATCGCAGATGGCTGAACTCATTGTTGTTCCGCAAGTGCAGGGAGGCAACACTCGTAACAAACTGCCGCGCGCGATGGTTCTCGTGTCGAACACTCGTTTAGAAAGCCGGCCGCTGTGGTCGAGCAGTTCTAGGCGCTTCAGTCTGGCACCGCGCGACCTCTACGGTCGCAGGTTCGAATCCTGCCTCGGGCATGGATATGTGTGATGTCCGTAGATTAGTTAGCTTTAAATAGTTCTAAGCTCTACGGGACTGATGACCTCAGACGTTAAGTCCCATAGTGCTCAGAGCCATTTGAACCATTTCTGAACTAGCTGAGAAACTGCAACTTAGCGGGACTGGAGAGTGGCTCTTGGTGTGCATCTGCAGGTAGCAACTAAAGTCCCGCAGCCGACGTGTGGCGGGAGGGGGGCGGGGGGGGGGGGGGCGAAGTAGCCGTTGGAGCAGTCTCGCTCCATCCTACAGCGGCACGGTCTCTTTGCCCCTTTAGTTGGCACACATACTTGGGCACCAGTTTTTCGAATTTAGGAGGAACTGGTATGTGCCGCTGTCACCTCGTGGCCTCAACGTACTTCTGAAAAAAAAAAAAAAAATAAGAACGCCCGGGGAACTGTGATAAACTTCGCGATCTTGGGCGTTTTCTATATTAATTAAACTGGGAATGTCAAAAAATTACCCCATACTCTGCAAGCGATGGGCCTCTATGTAGACAAGATATCGATTGTGTCTGCTGACCAGGGAAAATTAATTTAATAGTATAAGAAGGGTAATTAAGTTTGATGACTTGCCAATTAATCCACTGACTGGTCTGAGTTTAGTAGCAAATTACTCTGAATTTTATGATGACTCAGAATCTGTAATCGAAATCAGTAAAGAATTAAATTTATTTCTCTCTCCATTGTGGTAGGGACTGGTCTGGATAGTCGCTGTGGCGCTGCCACGTGCGATATCTGTGCTTACATAAATTACTGCATTACAATTGAAAAAGGAAACAATTATTTAAAAAATTAACTAATACATGCACATACGAGGGGCGTTCAATAAATAATATAGCACATTCTTTTTTCCGCCAGTTTCGGTTAAAAATATGCGGGATTTGTTGCGAGACGTCGTGGAATATTCTCGCTTCAGCCCGTATAGTTTCATAAGGTACTGGTAAGGGACGGCTTTCAAAACGGCGTCTGTAGCGCAGGTGTATGCCAGACAAAAAGCTGTCACTGAGTTTCGTTTGGGGGAAAACCATAGCATTGCAGATATTCAGAGTCTGTAGCAGAATGTCTACGGAGACCTGGCAGTGTACAAAGCAAGGTGAGTCGTGGGCGAGGCGTCTGTCATCACCGCAACAAGGTCGCACCAACCTGTCCGATCTCCCGCGTGCCGGCGGGCCGCACACAGCCGTGAGACCTGCAGTGTTGGAACGTGGGGACACTCTCACTGGAGGCGATAAACGGATCACAGTCAAACACCTCACTGAACAACGGGACGTCTGTGGTGGTAGTGCCGATACACTCGTCCAACAGCGTGTGCCAGCTGGTTCCTTGCCGCCTAACAGAAGACCATAAAGACCAGTTGCTTGTTCGTTACAAGGCTGATCGTGACAATTACTTTGTCGAAAATCGTTACAGGCGATGAAACACGGTTTCATCATTTCGAACCGGAAACAAAGCAGCAGTCTATGGAGTGGCATCGCATCACCTCTCCTCCGAAAAGAAGTTCAAAGCCGCGTCCTCAGCCGATAAAGCCATGGCGACGGTCTTTTGCGACTCTGAAGGGGCTGCTCTGTTTGATGTCCTCCCTCACAAAACTAACCTGCTTTCAGAGAAAAAAATGTGTTGCCTTACTTACTGAACGCACCTCCTGGTAATACCAACTCATTTCTAAGTTAAGGTGTTCTGTTCTTAATCTTGAAATGTTGTGAATAGTGTTTTTCAAACATATTTTCAAACATGTTCTGAGCATCACTGTTAACTACCTACACTACAAAAGCACACATTACAGTTCACTGCACAGCACAGCGCAGCACACACACACACACAAGCGCGCGCGCGCACGCACACGCACTTACTTTCGGCTGGCATCAAGACGTTGATGGCACTGACACCATTCTAATGAATACTTCGGGTTGTTTCCTTGGTCTGTCTGTAACAGCTGAGTCATCTCCTTTCCACATCAAATGAATGTTGAACTCAAGAACATGGAAAGAGACTACAGTTATCCATCATGGATCTTGGGCATATGATTTTACGGTGAGATTAATTAAACTATGGCAGTTTGCTGTAGAATGACAGCTATTTATTATTAAATAGTGCAAATTCTTACCTTCGCTACTCGTGTTATCTAAATAACCATTAACTTTATACTGCAAATTAGGTGTAATTGTTTTTATCGTTTCGTCGATGACACATTCGTCGTGTGGCCTCATGGACGTGAGAAGTTTGGAGAATTATTGGACCACAGTAATATTAAGTTTACGATGGAGGTAGAGAAGGATGATGCCTTACCGTTACTAGACGTCCTTCTCTGTCGAGAAGCAGTCGAGTGCCTCAGCCAGAGTGTTTACCGGAAACCCATTCTCACGGAGCGGTATCTGCACGCTACCAGCTACCACCACATATCACAGAAGCGTTCTGTTCCGGGGACCTTGGTGCATCGACCGGAAGCCATTTCGGACGCTGAAAACTTTCCGAAGGAAATGACCTACTTACGAAAAGTATTTAATGCAAACGGCTACAGCAACAGATACATTTCGCAAGTCATCTCCTCGAAGATTGTTAGCAGAGGGCCCCTGAGAAGAACAAGAAGAAGCTTGCGTTCTTACCTGTCTATGGCTCAGTGACAGCAAAGAATAGCCAGTTTCCAAAGAGGCATAAAATCGATTCGTTCTTGAGGCCTTCAGCAAAAATTAGACAACTCATGAGGCCTGCGAAAGCCAGTTTAGGAGTATGTGAAACACCATTGGAGTGTGGACAGTTTTATGTCGGATAGATTGTATCATGGAACAGTGCTACGTAGAACGCAAGAGGTGTTTTCGGCTACGGTATCCCGAGTGGTCAGCAATAACAGAGCCTGTTATGGAATACGGACACGAATTGCCTTCGACAAGACCTCTATGATTAAACAGACTAATGGTTTCTGGGGTACCGTCGAAAATCAAGCGACTGACATAAGAAACTGTGACAACAGCCTCAATAAAGACGATGACCTCCTTTAACACTCTGAATAATTTCCATTATCTCATTACATATTATTTCAATCTCTGCATCGTCTGCGGAGTTAGTTGACACATAAACATGTATTATTCTACTGGATTTTGGCTTGGCGTCTATCTTGGCTACGATAATGGTTCACTGAGCTGTTCACAGTAGCTTACCCGCGTTCCTATGTTCTTATTCATTACTAGTCCTACTCCTGCATTATCCCTATTTGATTTTGTGTTGATAACGCTATACTGACGTGACTAAAAGTCGTGTCCTTCTTTCTACTGTGATTTACTATCTACTATTACATCGCACTTCATCCTACCCATTTCCCTTTTTAAATCCTGTAACATATCTGCCCAGCCAACGGATCTAACATTCACGATCCGACTCGTGGAATGCCCGACTTGTTTTTCCTCATGACGAACCCTCCTAAGTAGTCCCTGAGAAGTGGAAATCCGAACGGGAGACTATTTTACCTCCGGAATATTTTACCCAAGACGATAACATTATCATTAACTCGTACATCACAGCTGCATGCCCTCAGGAAGAATATCACAGGTGTAGTTTCCCTTTGATTTCAGCCATTTGCAGCACCAGCACAGCAAGGCCATGCTGGCTAGTGATTCAGGGCCAGATCAGTCAATTTCCAGACTGTTTCCCCTGCAACTACTGAGAACTCTGGTATCCCTCTCCAGGAACCGCGGATTTGTCTGACCTCTCCACAGATACTCTTTCTTTGTGGTTGCACCTGTTGCAGCTATCTGTATCCTTCAGGCACGAAAGGCACCCCACCTCGGCATTGTATGTGACACCACAGGTGAAAGATTTATTGAACTGAACGAAACTTTTGACATTAAACTCAAGTCTGCTTATTTCAATAGACTTTTCCCGAAAAAGGAAACAGGGTGCACATTGCGGAAATTCTCTGTAAATATCAGCTGGTCCACGTTCCCACCTCAGAACGAAACACTAGACAAATTATGAATGCAGAAGATCGGAAGAAGCTAATTTAGACTTGCATACATAAAATGCGATACGAAATGGAACGAGCAAGTGAGGATTGTGGTGGGGAAGTCGAATGCTCGACTTCGGTTTATTGGGAGAATTTTAGGAAAGTGTGGTTCTTCTGTAAAGGAGAGCGCATATAGGAAGCTAGAGTGACCTATTCTTGAGTACAGCTCGAGTTCTGTGATCCGTACCAGGCCAGATTAAACGAAGACCTCGAAGCAATACAGAGGTGAGCTGCTAGATCTGTTACCAGTAGGTTAGAACAATGCGCAAGTTACAGAGATGCTTCGGGAACTCAAAAGAGGGAAAGACGATGTTCTTCTTGAAGAACATTATTGAGAAAACTTAGAGAACCGGCATTTGAAGCTGACTGCAGAACGATCCTACTGCCGCGAACATGCGTTTTACATAACGACCACGAATAGGATACGAGAAATTACGACCCATACAGTGGCATATAGACAGTAGTTTTTCTCTCGCTCTATCTGAGAGTGGAACAGGAAAAGAAACGACTGTTAGTGGTACAGGGTACACTCCGCCATGCAACGAACGGTGGCCTGCGGTGTACGTATGTAGATTTGAAGACCACTCAGGCACCATATTGCTCTTCGACTGTCTGCTGAATCACCTGATCTTAACCGGACAGAAACTGCCTGGAACTATTTGGAACAGCGGGTGAAACGTAGCAGTCAGCATCGCCGCAGTTTGGGAGCTCTATGGGATCTAATAGTCAGTGAATGACTATGAATGGATATAACATACCAAAAGAAAGTCGTGGACTGCTTTCCCAACCGAATTAATACCATTATCAAGGCTAGAGGTGGTTTTACACGACATTAACGTGCTGTGTTCTTCCAACTTTTACAGTGAGGTGACAAAAGTCATGGGATATCTCCTCATATCGTGCCAGACCTCCTTCCACCCGGCTTAGTGCAGCAACTCGACGTGGCATGGGCTCAACAAGTCATTGGAAGTCCTATGCAGAAATACTGAGCCACGCTGTCTCTATAGCCGTCCCTAATTGCGAAGGTGTTGCCGGAGCAGGATTCTGTTCACGAACTGACCTGATTACGCACCATAAATTTTCGATGGGGTTCATGTCGGGCGAAATGTGTGTATGTGAAATCTTATGGGACTTAACTGCTAAGGTCATCAGTCCCTAAGCTTACACACTACTTAACCTAAATTATCCTAAGGACAAACCGACACACCCATGCCCGAGGGAGGACTCGAATCTCCGCCAGGACCAGCCGCACAGTCCATGACTGCAGCTTTTAGACTGCTCGGCTAATCCCGCGCGCCTCATGTCGGGCGATATGGGTGGACAAATCATTCGTGTGAACTGGCGAGAATGTTTTCAAACCAATCGCAAACAATTGTGCCCCGGTCACATGGCGCATTGACATGCATAACAATTCCATCGTTGTTTGGGAACATGAAGTCCATGAATGGCTGCAAAAGGTCTCCAAGTAGGCGAACATAACCATTTCCAGTCAATGATCGATTCAGTTGGACTAGAGCACCCACTTCATTTGCATGGAAACACAGCTCACACCGTAATGTAGCCACCACCAGCTTGCACAGTGCCTTGTTCACAACTTGGTTCCATGGCTTCGTAGGGTTCTTTCCACGCTCGAACCCTGCCATCAGCTCCTACCAACGGAAATCGGGATTCAGCTGACCAGGCTACCGTTTTTCAGCCGGATAGAATCCAACCGATATGGTCACAAGATCGGGAGAGGCGCTGTAGGCGATGCCATTTTGTTAGCAAAGGCACTCACGTCTGTCGTCTACTGCCATTGCCCACTAACACCAGATGCCTCCCAACTATCGTAACAGATACGTTCGTTGTACATCCCACATCGATTTCTGCTGTTATTTTACGCAGTGTTGCTAGTCTGTTAGCCCTGATAATTCTACGCAAACGTCACTGCACTCGATCTTAAGCGAAGGCCGTCGACCATTGCGTTGTCCACGGGGAGAGATAATGCCTGAAATCTGGTATTCTCGGCTCACTCGACACTGTGGATCTCGAAATACTGAATTTCCCAACGATTTCCGAAATGGGATATCCCATGCAGCTCCAACTACCATTCCGCGCTCAAAGTCTGTTAATTCCCCCCGCGTGGCCCTAATCAGGTCGGAAACCTTTTCATATGAATCACCTGAGTGCAAATGACAATCCACTGCCCTTTTATACCTTGTATACACAATAATACCGTCATCTGTATACGCGCGTATCGCTATCCCATGATTTCGTCAATTATATTTACATAATACAAGCAGCTCTGATATATGGTTAAATCGTGATATCACCATACTCCGGAGGTAAAAGGGTCATGCAATCGGATCTCCAGGCAGGGACTTACCAGTGCAGTATGTCTAGTAATGAATCAAATGTAGGGACGTGGGAAAACTACTACGAATAGCACATTGAACGTATTGTAGTAGACAAGATCGACACAGAATCAAAACCCATCACATTTGAAGGAGAATACAATGATGAGACAATGACCACCTATTGAATATCGCTTTGTTCCAGCTTTGTAATGCTACTTTTAGAGGAATGGATTCGAGAAGTGCTTGGTATATTTCCAGAGATATGTAGCACCAGATGTCCACACATAGGTCAAGGAATTCCTGTAAATAATGGGAGGTCGTTTCTAGGCGCGAAACTGGCGACCGATAGGATTCCGGATCCATTGGGTTCAGATCAGATGAATTTGTTAGCCAAGACACCAATATGAGTTCACAACTACGCTGCTAAAACCACTGTTGCATGGTTGTGGCATTGTGACATGGACAGTTATTCTACCAGAAGATTAACGTTAATCTGGATATGTTTACAATGCAAGGATGTATTATAAAGCCTACTTTTTACATGTAATGAACAATAATTTGACAGTTACAACATATAATATGTAACATTGCACTTGAAGATGACGATTGGTCGAAATTCGCTAATGGTACAATTTAAATAAAGATCGTCTACATTACAGCCTACTATGAACCATGTTAGTAGTGGGGCAACAAGGGCATCAGTGCAGTTTTTTAGTGTGGGTTGCCTACATCAGGGGCAAGTATACATTCAGAGCCAAACGATTCGTTCTTTTTTGATTGACACGTCATTAACCTATTGCTCTGCTAAGAGGATTGTGACTCCCTAGGCATAATCTGTCCTTTTGATTGACAGGTCCTTAACCTATTGTTTGGTTAAATGGTTCTCCTCCTCCCCCATACCTCTGGGAACTCCCCTCATCAATGCACACTTTTGATATAAATTTGACTGACTAATTGGTTAAATCTATCAATCAATTAATCGCTCCCCCTTTGGGAAACTTCCCCGCCCCTCCCCTTCCCCACCCAGAAATTTGTGGGAAAAAGAATCAGTTGATTGGCCATTTCGTGGGAAATCGATTGCAGTGTATAGAATATTGTTTAATAACTTAGGCTATATGTGCAATATTGTTTATTTAAACAATTTATAGGCTATAAGGCAGTCTTTGGAATATATTTTATATATTTGATTAGAGAATTTGTCAGGAAATTGACTGCAGTATATGGAATACTGTTTGTTTAAACAATCTACAGGATACAAGGTGGTGTATGGAATATAGTTTATTTCAGGAATTGGTCAGGAATTAGATTGCAGTATGGAATATCCAAACAATTACGACGTTTATTTATTCTGATCGCACATGGAATTGTTCAATGGGCTTAGTTTATATATTTTAACACTCTTATATTTTATTTTTCGCACATTTCGAAGCACACTAGTGTCTAAGGGCAGATGGCAAAATTAAAACAATTACGTATCTAAAACTTCCTGGCAGATTAAAACTGTGTGCCCGACGGCGACTCGAACTCGGGACCTTTGCCTTCCACGGGCAAGTGCTCTACCATCCTTTTTTTTCCTCGTTTTTGATCGTTGTTGATCGTTTTGTTTGGTCGTTGCGGACGTCACATGACATCCCTTCAAGTTTGTTTGTTGATCCTTCCACTCAGTTTTTTTTATTACAGAGGCCAATCGGCTCTCTGACCGAACAGCTGAGCTACCGTGCCGGCAACCATCTGAGCTACCGAAGCACGACTCACGCCCGGTCCTCACAGCTTTACTTCTGCCAGTATCTCGTCTCCTACCTTCCAAACTTTACCGAAGCTCTCCTGTGAACCTAGCAGAATTAGCACTCCTGAAAGAAAGAATACTGCGGAGACATGGCTTAACCACAGCCTGGGGGATGTTTCCAGCCTCCTGCGAGGAAGAGAGCTTCTGTAAAGTTTGGAAGGTAGGAGACGAGATACTGGCAGAAGTAAAGCTGTGAGTACCGGGTGTGAGTCGTGCTTCGGTAGCTCAGATGGTAGAGCACTTGCCCGCGAAAGCCAAAGGTCCCGAGTTCGAGTCTCGGTCGGGCACACAGTTTTAATCTGCCAGGAAGTTTCATATCAGCGCACACTCCGCTGCAGAGTGAAAATCTCATTACGTATCTAAAAGTTCGTGATGTACTTCGAAACCCACTGCCTCTTTCTGCAGATGGATACATTACGAGAATCTCAGAGGCAAACTATTTTGTTCAGATCGAGAAACATACAGCAGTCATATTACACTGACAGTTGAGCCCTGTAAAAGGGGTTTGCACATCATGTACAGAATGATATGCAGTATGATATCCACCATTCGGGGTCTCCTGCACATATGTCTATCATCAGGGTTCCGCCACGAAGGTCAAAACCACCCAATGTCTTAATTAATGATCACGTTACTAAATACCTCTGGCCATGGATCGTATATTGGCATCCTTTGATCTCACAGCCCTCCAAACAAAGCATCAAGTGGTGGCATTTTGTTGTTCAGGAAATTGCAGACTCGCTTGCTGTCTCTGTCTTTCTCAAGAGACCACTTCCTGTTTGCCTGTGTGAACCAATGTCTCAAAACATGCAGACGGAGCTTTCCATCTCTCCTCAGATGAGAGTGTTCCTCTTGGATAATGCTGCAGAAAAAGTGAGAGCTGACGCAATTTTGATACCAAAAATAGAGTGAAATAATCCATTTGCATCCTATCAAATTAATTTTTTTATCAATTACAGGAGTCAAATAGATCCTTCTTCTTAATAGAACATTTTCAACGTTTAAGTATCACACAAACACATTATGTAAGTTTAGTACCGAATTTTCCAACCCTAATATATCCGAGGTCTTGTACACAACAACATTTGAGAGAAAAAACACCCTCCTCCACCACAGCGTTTCCACTAAAAATATGTGGTGAAAAAATAATGCTACTGATCACATAAACTAGTGATAGCGAGACACACACTGTCTGCCGGCTTCAGGGTAGTGCCACTCCAGACCGGATGGGAGAGAAACCCACACCCATGCAGGCCATGTCTTCCCATACCAAACACATGTGTGCTATCGGAAACAATTAATTGATCAAATGAGAATTTGACAATGCGATTGGGTTTTTAAAAATACTATAGAATTCCTCAGTTGACTGGTTTTCTCAGTTACACGAGAAGGAAGAAAGAGGAAGGAAAGGATCTGTCGTGTGATAGGGTAGTAAGAACAGCAACAACAACAACAAGAAATACCACAGCGATGTATTGAGAAGCATTAAACATGACGACTTAAACCGTGATCCAATCCGGAGTAATAAGTTGTGATGGCTAGATGTCAGAGATCGCTATCAATCGGTAATTTGACGTCGCGATTGGGTTTTAAAGCACTAGAGAATTCCTAAATTGGTTTCCTGTGCTACATTCGGAAAGGGGAATGCCTACTGCATGATGGGATAGATACAACAACAAATACCAGTGCAAGAGAAAGTCTACTGCGATGTATTGAGAAACACTGAATATGACACATTTAAACTACCTTCCAGTCAATAGCAGTAGCTGCCATGGCTACATGTTGGAGATCACTGAAACGCACGCACTTCACGCGCACTGATGTCCCAAGTCTACTCACAGTACGTCAATCCCCTCTATTGCTACTGGCGCCAACACTCAGAGACTGGTCAAAACTACCACTGCAATCACAGCCACAGTTGTGGATGCGCATGTATGCCAGAGTGCACCAGCCCCGGCCTTGGAAGGCACCCATGAACGACTGGAGTGCTAGGAATTCGGATGTTATAAATACATCCAGTGCAAACATTCATCATTTTGAATATTCTCTCATGCAACACACATGTTCGCTTCTGTTGTACTCAACCAGCACACTGGTCACTTCGCCAGCCCTCGCTGTCAGAGAAGATGATGTTCTTTTCGAGGAACACTATTGAGAACCGACATTTGATGCTGACCGCAGAAGGATTCTATCGCTGGCGACATACGTTTCACGTAAGGACTGCGCTATTAAAAACGTGATCACAACGACCATGTTATTATCACCCTACATAAAAGCGGTCTTGATTCTACAGGCACATCTTATAATGATTACAGCCACTGGTGAATCATATTCGTGCCACTCTCCTATCTCGAAACGAGTTATCTTTTTCGAAACTATCTGCTAAGGTCCCCATACAGCACATTCCGGTGTGAGTTTTTATACAGTACATCTATTTCTTGTAACTTTTCCACTGTCTTTGCCCCACTCTCCTTGCCACTTTATCCATGTGATCGTTCCAATTTGAGTCAGAACTGAACGGAAGTCAGAGAGCACTATGTCTGCCATCTTCTGCATCCCATTGAGAAACAGGGTGAGCTAAATTAAAACGACGTGACCATGTTTTAACCACTCAGTGGAAATGGGAACATGACCCAGAGTAGACCCGAGTTAGTGTTTGACTGCAAAGCCGCAATGCGCTATATCCAGAGCGATGTTTGGATGTGGATCCACAGTAAACCATGTCCAGGATAGGGTTCGACAGAGGATCCACCACGTGTTATGTCCAGAGATGTGTTCTATGTCTGAAAGTGGATCCACCAGTGGAAGGAATGGGTCATGGGAGCCATTCAAGACACATGCACGTACACAGACATACAGAAAACAGAGTAAACCTAATGCAGCTGTAGAATATGTGGTTGAAGGTGACTGGATACATTCGAATACAGTGCTTTACTGTACCATCCAATCAGCAAAATAGTGCATTTGTGCTAGATGTTGACAAGTGTAATAGATTTACAAGGATTTTTAGAATACTTGGCAAGAAGTGATGTCATGATCATATGGTCAGAAGTGACATAAAATCGCTAAAATTACCAAAAGACTGAAAATACCTTAAATTAAGGGAAAATATGACAAAATACATGGGAAATTGAGGGGGTACTACATGTCTTCTGCTTTTCGCTGGAAAATTCTTGTACATGGGAACGGCTATACGGTAGTAAGAAAAAGACAAGGAAAAGTTGACATGGAAGAACTGGGAACCAGAGAAACAGCAATTTTTCGTCGACAGGGATAAGACGGTTGGAACAGAGTGCGTTAATGTGGGTGACCGCCAAATGTAGAGTAATAAATTTATATACGTCGGACCACAGGCCCAAGAGTGACCACAAAGTTATTGGCAACCACCTTACAGATTTTTTATAAAGTGTCATTTGCCAAAGAGCATTGTATTACCACCTGTCGGAGTGAAAATTACAGAGTGAATCATGTGCAGGACTGTTTAGGTTTTTAAACCCTAACAAAAAGTATTTACAATGTAGCTCTCTGTACTCTCTGCCAATCACAGCCTTGTGGTGTCAGCTGACAAATACCTTACAAACAGCTGCTGTATGGTTTTTCAACAGCATTCTACTGTATGTCTATTGAGACCATAGTGATACATGCAAGTCGACTGCTGTCTTGATGCTTTCATGGGAAAGAGAACCTTCCGCCTCTAAATTGATGGAGTGATCAGACAAGATGGCGTTGTAACGAGGTATGATTTAATGGAAGACTGATGATGCATTTTAGAGAGAGCGAGATGTTGCTACAGCTCTTTTATCATGCATTTAACCATTTTTTCTTTCGTTCTCTTGGGGTGCATCAGTTGTGAGGTATAACTTCCAAACCAGTTGTATACAACTGCGTACTCTATGTGTGACTTCCAGTTCTATCTACCTGCAATCGTTAACAGCAAATTTCTCCAAACCACTGTCAGCAGAAGGCTTCTGTCGCATGTGTGATGAATCATGTTCATTGATGGAAAACCTGTTTCAACATCCCCCTGTAGATGAACGAAGATGTATCCTAGGTATTGCATTTTTCTGTCATATCATGGACATAAATCAAGTCTTCCGTTTCATATACGTACAAAGCGACTGTTACAATACGTTTCATGTTCGTCCTGCCCTAAATGCATGCATTTGGATCATCTGAGAGAGGGCAGATCTTAGAATGTTTTAGTATCTTGGTGTATAGGATGCGGAAATATTCTCACAGAAAATCCAACAGCACATCTGTATGACCGTATACATATGCAAAACTGTGGAAAAAATATGAAAAATGACATAAAATCAGTTTCATAGAAAACCTGGTTTAATCGTGAATAATTAATGTGAATTACGTAAAAATTGAGTGAAATTAGATAAAATATGTAAAAGCGCGACAACCTTGTAAAATTACGGAAATTGACTGAGAATACATTAAAATTAGAGATGAATGCCATGAAATAAATACTAATGAGCAAAATCAATAAAATTGTGTGTTCTGGAAGAGGAGAGTAGACCGATGCTACATATAAATGCCTTAATAGTGGAGAGAGGAGGCATTCTAGAGACGTGGCTTAAAAGCAAAGTGGTGATATTATCCTGCACGTCAGCAATACAATAATATAGGGATATGACTTCTTTGTGCAAGAGGGAGGTTACCAGGGGGAGTGGTAAACTGCAGTAACACTATTACTTTATCTCTGGCTACTGATTGTGAGTTTAAATTTAGAGATCATCAGTCAACTCAGACAACTGTTTGGAAATGCTCCAAAATTCTTCCAGTTTCCATATACTGTGATGTCTTCCGGATTTTTTTTGTCAGTAAGAAACACCATCTCTGTCTTTTTCTTCAATCATCCTATGTGTTGTAGGAGCAGCAGTGGCATAATTTACACCGTGCAATATCCAGTTTTCTGTGAGACCCAATGGACTGAAATGTGTTAATGTCAGTTCAGAAGTTGACACAGGCGTCGAAGTCATGGTGGAAATAGCAAAATGTATGGTGGTGTACAAAGATGTACACTCATGCTCATAAATTAAGAATAATGCTGATACATGGTGAAACAACGCTCTGGTGGGCGGTATGCTGTTTTAAATCACCTCGGGGTGTGACCATGCGGTGCATTTGACTTGCAGTCGTCGCACGGTGGTGGTGGCAGCAGTCCACATATGCAGAGGTGTGTTGGTGAATGTCAGAGTACGGTGCAACGAGTAAGTTTTCAGACGTGCTAATGGTGACTGTGTGTGTTGAAAATGGCTCAAAGAACTCATATTGATGACGTTATGAGGGGTGAATTCCAGGGTGACCGGAGGCTGGTCAAACACAACAGGTTGTAACACGGGTCCTCCGTACGACACGCATTGTGATCTCAAGATTATGGCAACTATTCCAGCAGACAGGAAACGTGTGCAGGCGCTACAGTATGGGACGTCCACAGTGTACAACACCACAAGAAGACCAATATCTCACCATCAGCACCCGCAGACGGCCACAGAATACTGCAGGTAGCCTTGCTTGGGACCTTACCGCAGCCACTGGAACAGTTGTCTCCAGACACACAGTCTACAGATGACTGAACAGATATTGTTCATTCGCCTGGAGACCTGCAAGGTCTGGTCACAGGAGAGCCCGTAAAGCTTGTTGTCAAGAACACAGTACATGGTCATTGGAACAGTAGTCCCAGGCTATGTTCAGGGTCGAGTCCAGGTATAGTCTGAACAGTGATTCTCGCCAGGTTTTCATCTGGCGTGAACCAGGAACCAGATACCAACCCCTTAATGTCCTTGAAAGGGATTTGTATGGAGGTCGCGGTTTGATGGTGTGGGGTGGGATTATGATTGGTGCACTTACACCCCTGCATGTCTTGGTCAGAGGAACTGCAACAGGTCAGGTGTATCGGGACGCCATTTTGCACCAGTATGTCTGCCTTTTCAGGGGTGCAGTGGGTCCCACCTTCCCCATGACTGATGATAACGCACGTCCCCACCGAGCTGCCATCGTGGAGGAGTACCTTGAAGCAGAAGATATTGGGCGAATGGAGTGGCCTGCCTGTTCAGAACTAAACCCCATCGAGCACATCTGGGATGCTCTCGGTCGACATATTTCTGCATGTCTTCAAACCCCTACGACACTTCAGGAGCTCTGACAGGCACTGGTGCAAGAATGGGAAGCTATACCCCAGCAGCTGCTCGACCACATGATCCAGAGTATGCCAACCCATTGTGCGGCCTGTGTAAATGTGCATGGTGATCATATCCCATATTGATGTCGGGGTACATGTGCAGGAAACAGTGGAGTTTTGTAGCACATGTGTTTTGGGATGATTTTCTTAACATAGCACCAATACCGTGGACTTACAGAGCTGTGTCATGTGTGTTCCCTATGTGCCTATGCTATTAGCGCCAGTTTTGTGTAAGACCACGTTCTGTGGCACCACATTCTGCAATTATCCTTAATTTATGAGCATGAGTGTAGTTATACACTGCTTGGAAGTGTTGCATAAGAAAAAACAGTGTATCAAACAACAACACAGGGAGCCTGTCTTACAACTGATAATCTGTGGGATATTGTCCACTTACAACATACGCAAGAAAACCTTACACTGGTCTGTGCAGGTGATTTTGATCGCTGGCCACCTGCTTCAGTGGACCAGTACATGTATATTTAATGTGATCACGATGTGTACTTGATGCCAGCACATAGATGGTATGTGTTCTCTGAGATATCGGAAGAGAGAAATGCGGTGAAAGTCGTATCAAGTTGTCTATTAGATGACATTAGACACCAATGTGCTTCTAAAAGTAAGGTAAATAAAAAATAAGAGCCTTAACAACCCCGACTCAGAAAGCAAATATAGACTAAGATTACTCAGCGCTTCCATGTGCGATCAGAATAAAAAGTGTGTCGCAACTGATTAAATATTCTATACTGCAATCGATTTCCTGACAAATTCTTTAAATAAACTATATTCCATATACCACCTTGTATCCTGTAAATTGTATAAATAAACAGTATTCCATACAGTGCAGTCAATTACCTGACAGATTCTTTAACTAAATAAATAAACTGTTTTTCAAACTTCAGTTTGTATCCCATAAATTGTTTAAATAAAAAACTTTCCACACATTGTCTTAATTGTTTAAACAATATAATCCCGCCAAAAACCTGCATCAACAAAACGCGCATCGTGATTAATAATCAATATTGTTGACGAATAGAAGAGAGAAAATTTAACAGTCGACTTCCCGCCTCTCGTCTTATGAGTCTCAGAAAGGTCCACACCACATTTTAATAGCCAATGAGGGCTCTTGTCTCTGCGGTAGCCGATAAGACTTTAGCAAGTGCTCGCTTCTTCCCCTTCCATTCAAACTGTTTCCCAAAACATCTTAAGATCGTCCAGAAATTTCTCACGGTTCTCGTGAACACAACTGACGTCGCTAAGTCTTGTGGTGGTTTAACTTCATATTCCATCAACAAACTGTAAACTCTTGGCTGGAGCCGGCAAGTCTGGCGTGGTCGTGTCCCTTCATCAATTTCTAAGCTGTCTCCTTGTGGCTGCTGCGAGCGCGTCTGGAGGAGGCGTAACTACACCGTTAATCAGAAGGCTGTCCACCACAGCGCGTTCCGACGAACTCAAACCGTTGACTGGCCTCTGGCGAATTTGATAAGAACTCGTAAGCTAGGGCCCAAGATGGAGTGTCGTGTGTGCATTGGTTGAGTGTCTCCGTTGTTTGAGGAACGCAATGGACTACTCTGCCCTTAGAGCCACCCGAGTGAAGAGAGAATTCGGTAATGTGAAAACATTACACTGGTCAAAAATACTGTTAATCATCATAACGATCATCATCAGGATTTCCTTCCAACGAGCCGGGTGCGAACTTTGTGAACGATATGTCTCCAATGATTTCTGTCCTGGTATTGTTTTTGTCTCTTCTCTGAGTCCTACGTCACTCCTCTGCTCTTGAGATCTTCATTAACCTGGTCTGTCCATCTCTTCCTAGGCCGCCAAGTCGAACTTTTTCTTGGTATCACCAACTCCAAATACTGACGTGGTGTTCGAGTCAGGTGAATTCGCTTCACAGGGCCTAACCAGCTCAGTCTTGCAGCCCTTATTCTTTCCACCGTTGTCAAGTCATCTGCAAGTCTTTCCTTACATATTCGTTCCTGACTCTGTCCTTGTTTTTTGTATAGATGACGTAAGGAATTTCATTTCACATGCCTCTGTCTCAACCTCTTCTCTCTCATTTATGACACAGGTTTCAAGACTATATATCATGATTGGCAGGAGATACGTTTTATACAGGTTCTAAAATTGACTCCTTTTTGTCCCACAATAGGTTTCGTACTTGAATCTGGATACTTTTGCTACTCTGTTTAAATATTCCAGTTTGGCACGTCCATCACTTGATATGACACTACCCAGATGACTAAAACTTTGCACACATTCAACCTTCTCTCCTCTCAGTATCATGTTACAAGGATGGGTGTCCTACTCATCTTCATTGCCACTGTCTTTGTTTTACTCACAGTCAACTTGTATTCTTTAATTCCAGTAATCCAGTCTCCTCTGAACATCCATTTCCGTCTCTCTACAAAAGGCGATGTCATCATCAAAAGCCTTGAGATCTTCCTTTTCGACTTCCTTCATTTCTTCCATGATTGTGCCCATAAGTGTAATGAATAGTAACAGGAAAAGTGAACTGCTTTGCTGAACTTAACTCTTTGTCTTAAACCATTTTGATCTTCCATCTCCTGCCGGCCGGAGTGGCCGAGTGGTTCAGGCGCTACAGTCTGGAACCGCGAGACCACCACGGTCGCAGGTTCGAATCCTGTCTTGGGCATGGATATGCGTGATGTCCTTAGGTTAGTTAGGTTTACGTAGTTCTAAGTTCTAGGGGACTGATGACCTCAGAAGTTAAGTTCCATAATGCTCAGAGCCATTTGAACCATCTTCCATCTCCTACTTGCACAGTGCTTTCATAATCTTCATACAGCATCCGAACTTTTTTAATTAATGAATCAGAAACGTTATGTTTTCTCAAGGAGTCCCATATTTTATCCCTTGGTACACCGTCGTATGCTTTTTCCAAACTTAGGAACACTATTATCAGATCCATTCCTTTTTTCGAACACTTCTCTGTTAACCGAGGAAGAGAAAAATGAAATCTGTCGCTCGAGTTTCACTTCTGAACCCATGGGGTTGTTCCTCAAAGTGATGTTCTAGGTTTTTCTAATTCTCTTTTGTATGACATTTTCCATTATCTTAAGATAATGTGATAGCAGTGTGATTCTTCGGTAGTTGATGCACTTTTTTTTACTACCTTTCTTAAACAGTGGTATTATAATGTCCTTTTTCAATTATCCGGCTCTTTATTTTCTTTCCATATTCCCAGCATTCAATGTAATCATTGCCTTCCTTGTATTCTAGTTGCTTCAATCATACCCGCTGTCAGTTCATCTCTCATGTTGGCTTCCCAAGTTTCATCTATTTCAGGGCATTTTCAGATTCTGCACAATAAATCGGACGCTGTTCTTCCTCTGCTTCAGTGAATTCAGTGTCACTTTCTTGTTTATTTTCCACATTCCATAAGATTTCAAAATAATTCTTCATCACTTCCCTGATGCCTTCCATGTCCCTGATCATATCCCCATCAATCGCTTTTATACGTATCTTCTCTGTCAGATCTTTTATTTTTCAACAACCCATATAACAAATTTTGGTTCTTCATTCTGTCTTCCTCTAGGGTATGGGTGAATATTTCCCAAATATTTTCCTTTTTTTCTGTCACTACTCTTGTTGGAATTTCTTCTGTCGGTATTCCTGCTCCAGTGTTATCACCTTGTGTTCATATTTCGGCACCAGCCCTTGGTTCTGATCTCTTTTTTCAATCTCCATGTTTTTCTTTGCTATATTGCGTTCGTAAATTATATCTTCTACTCTGTTGCGGAGTCTGTCTGTTGTACTATCGAGCGCGTCCCAGGTGGTGGCTGATAGACGGGGGGGGGGGGGGGGGGGGGGGGCGGCTCGCTGAGCTTATCTGGAGAGATTTGGAAAATAAAAGACCTGTTGCGGACCACAACCAAGTTCCTTACCTGGGTTATGGTGAAGTCCTTAACGGCAACTTGGGTGGAGAAGAGTACCTCTGGTATGGTTTTACTGCTTTCAATGAAAGAACGGACCTCGGATTGAAAATACCTAATGACAGCACTTCTTGTACCCATGGAATGAATGACAATTCTTTACAGCCCGAAGAAAATCCAGAGAGTGCGGAAAGAACCACTGATAAAGGTCGAAAAACTATAACGCAACAAAAAAATAAAAGCAAGTTGAGAGGGAGAACATTAAAAGCCAGAACCTTGTAGGAAATTGTGAAGAGGTTGAAGACATGATGCAGAGGAGAAAGATTCGTATGTTTGGAATAAGTGAGATCAAATGACAGGGAAAGAGAGGGGATTAGAAATTATACTAGCGTGGGCACAATAACAGGGGCAAGAATGGAGTGGGCCTTGTGTTTTACAAACACATTGATCCCAATGCAGATGTGAGCTCTGTAACTGAACGGGAAAGAATAGTTTCACTATACCCCAAGTGTACGCACTCAGCAAGAGTGCAGTGACGATGAAAATGTGGAATTCATTGAAGAACTGGAAGACCAAGTAAGACAAAGTAACATAATGACAATTGGGAATTTCAATGCGCATATCAGCATTGATAGGAATGGATATGAGGAAGTGATGGAATCTTTTAGTTATAGAAAAAGAAATGTAGTGGGTGAAGAAATTCTAAATCTTTGCACAAGGAATAGGCTTTTAATCGAGAATATATTCTTCAAAACACGAGATATCCATAAAACTACTAGAGCCAGTTGGAATGGCAAATCTAAGACCGTTATCAACAATGCCTTAACTGACAAGTTATTAGCAGATAAAGTGAAGGACACCAGAGTAATACCCCGGGACTCTCTCGATAGCGATCTAAATTATAAGAGTAATAGAGTGACTACTGTACAAAGAATGCCTAAAATTATGGAATGGAAGTTGAACGAAGAAGAAAATAAGAAACGTTTCCAAAAGTTAGTAGCACAAAAATTGCCAAGAACGGAGACTGGCACTATGGACGAAGAATGTAAGCTGTTTAGAACATCAACACTCAGTACTACCGTGCAAATATACTGCAAAACAGAGGGTAAAGTGGAAAAACGAAGATACCGTTATTTCAATAAAATCTGACGTAGTTATTTCTTCCCCAGTTAAGACGGGTATGAATTTATCTGTCGACAGTCTACTGAAAGGAGTTCACTACTAGTCATTCTGACTGCAATTATTTCTACTCTGGTCGTCCTCTCACTGGAATTGATAGTCGAAACCAATCTTTAACGGCTTTTAATCAGAGCTGCGGATGTCTCTCTCGAAGTGTATGTAGTATATGCCAGTAACTTCCTATGTTCCTTTCATTAACTTGACAGTTTGTCATTTGTTGTCGGACTTAATTTTCGTACTAGTTGGATTAGGAAGGGAGTCAGGAGTGCGGAATAATTTTATTTTTTATGAAGTTTGCAGACCTAAGGAATACAATGGTACACTTCTTTCTGAGAGGCTAGTTTTGAAAACATTTAGCTCATGGCGAAAGTCAATGAACAGTTTATAAAAGCAAAAATATATGAGAAGGATGTGACAGATTTGTCTCAAAACTACGTTTCTAGATTTAGAGAGCGCTTTTGATGATGTAGATTGAAATTCTGACAGCATTAGGGAATGGGAGCATGTCTAAAGCTTGTACAAAAACCAGAATGTAGATATGAGTCGAACAGGAGCAGCAATTGAGAAGAGAGTGGGACATATCCCACATATGTAATCTG
Source organism: Schistocerca cancellata (assembly GCF_023864275.1). Taxonomy (NCBI): domain Eukaryota; kingdom Metazoa; phylum Arthropoda; class Insecta; order Orthoptera; family Acrididae; genus Schistocerca; species Schistocerca cancellata. The sequence continues at coordinate 955,795,127 of NC_064626.1, forward strand.
TACACTGAGCGAGCAGTACAAGAAACCAAAGAGAAATTCGGAAAGGGAATGAAATTGCACTGAGAAGAAGTAAAAACTTATGCATTTTCCGATAACACCGTAATTGTGTCCGAAATGGCAAAAGAGTGTATCAGTTGAACGCAATGTATAGTGACTTGAATAAGAGATCATAAAGTGAACGACAACATAAGTAAAGGAATGATAGTAGAGTGTAGTGAAATCAAATCAGACGTTGCTGAAGGATTTAGATCAGGAAATGGGACACTATAAGAAGTACACGCAATTTTTTTATTTGTGCAGCAAAATAAGTGGCGATTTTTGAAATAGAGAGGATATGAAATATAGATGGACACTAACGAGAAAAATATTTCTGAAAAAGAGGAACTTTTAACATATATCATAAAATTTAAGTGAAGCGAAGTGTATTTTGAAAGTATTTGTCTGGAGTGTGCCCATGTACAGAAGTAAAGCGTGGACGACAAGCAGTACAAGCAAGAAGAAAACAGGACCTTCGAAATGTGGTGTTACAGAGCAATTCTGAATTGGGTAGGTCGGATAACTAATAAAGACATACAGCATGGCACAGGCAAGAAAAAAAAGGTATGGTGGAACTCTACTAAAAGAAAGGATCGGTTGACAGGACATATCAAGGAATGATCAGGGAGACCAAGACGCGACTACAGTAAGTAAGTCGGAGTGGATGTACGTTGCTGCATTTATATGGAGATAACAGGGCTCGCACAGAACACACTATCGAGGCGAGCTGCTGTGCAAATATATATAAAAAATAATACAAATTAATTTCAATCGTACCAAACTTGATTTTTACAAATTTTGAAGTGAATCAATTGAATCGAATGGATTATCTTTCAGCCTTAATTTACAACTCTTTTAAATTGGAAGCCAGTAGTAGTGTGAACTTACGTCGATTTTTGTGTTCTCTACACCGTTCAGATTTGCGTAAATTAGTTATATACATGTTTCTTCTTCCGCCATAAGTAATTCTCATTTTTGACCGTGAATACAATGATGCATTTTATCGGACTTCCTCTTCATATGCAGGCAGCTCCAGTGACATGATGCTAATATAATGCGCGGAAGGAAATGAAAACTTTCGTGGTTTTGCACTAATAAGAATCCTCACACTTCATATTTTCATAAAAATTATTATGCAGATAATACAATGTCTACTGCACACTTCTCACAAGAATACGTCTTCTCTCTACGAGAACTAAAGACAGATTCTATTAAATAATTGACAAAAAAACTTGAATGAAATTTCCACCATTTGTCATTCGCTATCCGGCGTAGCAAAATACATCTTTTCCGACGTTTACAGCGGTAGCGCTAGTGTTTATTATCATTGGTTTTTAACTTTTGTCGTAGCGTGTTGGGGCTTTTCCTTATGTATCTGTACACTGCGTCAAACCAATCTTCAAACTGAAGACTACAACAACAACAACTGAAGAAAATTTACTCGTCTTAAAGCAACAGAAAATCTACTGGTGTTGAACACACAAAATTTGCTGGCGTTGAGAGGTGACGAACTTTTGTGGAAGAAGTCTGTGTAATAATATTTTTGAGGCCCAGATATGTTCGAAAATGAACTGTTGACATTGGATCGTGGTTGTTAGAATTTACAGTTGCAGGAAAATGAAGAGACCATGTGAAAAAAAAAATAAAAAATAAAAAAAATTAATTAATTAATAAAAAACAACGATGATAATTCTGTTTGCTGAATGAATTTTCCCTCTGCAACGGAGTGCGCGTACTTGGGTAGCTCAGCCGGTACAGCATTTCGCCACTAAATGCATAAGTCCTGTGTTCGCCTCTTACCCTGGTACACAGTTTTAGCTTGCAACAGAGTTTCAAATTCTAGTTCTGATTGATGATTGAACCATTACACAATCGTCATATTTGTTATTATCCTCATTAAGAAATAGCAGGTTTTAAATGCTGGTTTTGCAGTCTAGCTTGAAGTTTCCATTGCTTTCCTGACTCACGCGGTGGTGATAATAGTACGATTTATTTACACTACTGGTCATTAAAATTGCTACACCATGGAGATGACGTGCTACAGACGCGAAATTTAACCGACAGGAAGAAGATGCTGTGATATGCAAATGATTAGCTTTTCAGATCATTCACACAATGTTGGCGCCGGTTGCGACACCTACAACCTGCTGACATGAGGAAAGTTTCCAACAGATTTCTCATACACAAACACCAGTTGACCGGCGTTACCTTGTGAAACGTTGTTGTGATACCACGTTTGTAGCCTATCGCGATTGCGGTTTATCGTATCGCGACATTGCTGCTCGCGTTGGTCAAGATCCAATGACTGTTAGCAGAATATGGAATCGGTGGATTCAGGAGGGTAATACGGAACGCCGTGCTGGATCCCAAAGGCCTCGTATCACTAGCAGTCGAGATGACAGGAATCTTATCCGCATGTCTGTAACGGATCGTGCATCCACGTCTCGATCCCTGAGTCTACAGATGGAGACGTTTGCAAGAGAACAACGATCTGCACGAACAGTTCGACGACGTTTGCAGCAGCATGGACTATCAGCTCGGAGACCATGGCTGCGGTTACCCTTGACGCTGCCTCACAGACAGGAGCGCCTGCGATGTTGTACTCAACGACGAACCTGGGTGCACGAATGGCAAAACGTCATTTTTTCGGATGAATCCAGGTTCTGTTTAAACCATCATGATGGTCGCATCCGTGTTTGGCGACATCGCACATGGAAGCGTGTTTTCGTCATCGCCATACTGGCGTATCACCCGGCGTGATGGTATGGGGTGCCATTGGTTACACGTCTCGGTCACCTCTTGTTCGCATTGACAGCACTTTGAACAGTGGACGTTACATTTCAGATGTGTTACGACCTGTGGCTCTACCCCTCATTCTATACCTGCGAAACTATACATTTTAGCAGGATAATCTACGACCGCATGTTGCAGGTCCTGTACGAGCCTTTCTGGATACAGAAAATGTTCGACTGCTGCCCTCGGCAACAAATTCTCCAGATCTCTCACCATTTGAAAACATCTGGTCAATGGTGGCCGAGAACTGGCTCGTCACAATACGCCAGTCACTACTCTTGATGAACTGTGGTATCGTGTTGAAGCTGCATGGACAGCTGTACCTGTACACGCCATCCAACCTCTGTTTGACTCAATGCCCAGGCGTATCAAGGGCGTTATTACGGCTAGAGGTGGTTGTTCTGGGTACTGATTTGTCAGGATCTATGCACCCAAACTGCGTGAAAATGTAATCACATGTCAGTTCTAGTATAATATATTTGTCCAATGAATACCCGTTTATCATCTGCATTTCTTCTTGGTGTAGCAATTGTAATGACCAATAGTATAAGTTGTCCACAGTATTGCTATCATCCCTTTTCTTATCTCTCTGAGTTGAATTATCACACCGTTAATGTGATAAATACGCTTTTGTACGGAATAACATGTTCATAATCAGGGTTAATAAGGTAGATAAAGCAATACAAACATTGCTTTCGAAGCTCTTTACTATAATACAAGTGAGGTAAAGATGTTACAAGAGGCTGATGAGAGGCAGGGTGAGGCGCCGCTGAATTCGAGTGCTCTATGCTGCGCAGGTCCAACTTCATCTACATGGAGGACAGCGGCCACCAGGCGGTCAACGGCTCGTGGACGGGCGTGATGGGGGCGCTCATCACCGGCGCCGCCGACATCAGCGCGACGCTGTCCTACATGAGCTCGCAGCGCGCCCACGCCGTTCGCTTCATCTACCCCCTCTTCTCCACCAAGTAAGCGCCAGCGAGTCTGCATTCCGCCCACACCACATGGGTGTCGTCACCTACAGGCCTGGAAGTCCCACTCCTTCTTTTCTCCTTCCTGCTACGTCTCTGCCTCTGCAGATCGTTCACAGAGCCTGTTTCAAGTTGCTCTTTCCTCCCATAATCTCTCATTTACCATCTCTTCCCAGTTCACACATCGTTCATCTGGCCTCTCCTTTTTTTTCGTGGTCTTCTAGTTGGTCTTCGTCCAGTTCCTGTCCATTTTAGGGCTCTTCTCGGAAGTTTTATGGCTCAAATGACTCTGAGCACTATGGGACTTAACATCTGAGGTAATCAGTCCCCTAGACTTAGAACTACTTAAACCTAACCAACCTCAGGACATCACACACGTCCACGCCCGAGGCAGGATTCCAACCTGCGATCGTAGCAGCAGCGCGGTTCCAGACTGAAGTGCCTAGAACCGCTCGGCCACAACGGCCGGCGGAAGTTTTATGGTCCAGTTCTTTTAATGTGGCAAAACCATTTAAGCTTATTACTCTCCATAGTTTCTTTAGCTGCTCGATCTCCAGGGTGTTTCGTATTATTTCATTCTTTGCTCCGCCCCTTCTGGTCTTACCGATAATCCCTAGTAGAAAGTGCATCTCTGTGGCTTGTATTCTGAATTTGAAGGCATTTTGACTATTTTTCGACCGTGATTGTCTCATGAAATATGTAAAGGTTTTTATTTAAATTACCGCTACTAGTCACAAACTTTGTCAACTATTGAATTACTTATTTATTTAGGGACATGTTTCGTGGGTTAAACCTCATCTTCAAGCTAAATGGTATTACAAAAACAACGTTACAATAAGGTCATACTGATGCTAAGTAGTCTTTCCGTAAATGCTGTGGTCATCTTTGTTCTTCTGGCGTGGCAGTCTCGTTGTGATGCGTTGCGGTGTTGCCATTTCCATGGCTCTCTTGGTCACTGTTCACAAATTGTCACTAACATAGCAGTAACTTGGAAACACGATCACGAAAACAAAAAGAAGAAAACCTTTACATATTGCTTATATTCTGCTCAGATATACTTTTATCCGTGTCCAACATTCGGATCAAATGGTTCAAATGGCTCTGAGCATTACTTAACTTCGGAGGTCATCAGTCCCCTAGAACTACTTAAACCTAACTAACCTAAGGACATCACACACATCCACGCCCGAGGCAGGATTCAAACCTGCGATCGTAGCGGTCTCGCGGTTCCAGACTGTAGCGCCTAGAACCGCTCGGTCACTCCGGCCGGCCAACATTCTGATCCATAGGCAAAAATTGGCAGATAATATGACATGTACATCACGCCCTTTGCTTATGCAGGTATTTTCCAGTTACTAGTTATGTACGATACACAACAATAAAATTTAGAACAATTTTCTGTTCTCTTCGAAATTTCATCTTTGATATTTCCTTTCCTGGGTAATTTACCTCCGATGTACTTGAAAGCATGTACTTCTTTAATAATTTTTCCATTGCAAGTTACATCCTTCATATTTTCATTTTTCCTGCCGATTTTCATTACTTCATTTTTTGTTAAGCTTATTTCATGCCTGCTTCTTCGATTACTCTCTACCTGGTGTTTAATTGTTCTTCCATTTTCTCCTCATTTTCTTCGTAAATTATCACATCATCTGCAAGTGGTATGATTTTCATATCATCTGCTGTTGACCCTTGACGAACTTCCCTTATGATGTGATCCATGAATACATTAGAAGGGACTGGTGAGAGCACTCTTCCGCGCCAAATCCTCTGTCCGCTATAAGCCATTCTGATTTTTTGCCGTCTGTTATAACACAATTCGGGCAATTTTTGCACATGCTTCTGATTTCAGCTGCGTTCCTTTCGACAGTTCCAGTCTACACAGACCTTGCCATATATCTTCTCTCCTAATAGTGTCATAGGCCTTTTTTTATATCCCTCATTGGCGACGAGGATGGGATCCTGCCCACTCACGTAACATAGGGTGCCTAGGAGGCGGGTTTCTCAGATAGCTAGAAAACATACGGGCAAATCGTATTACTACAGTACTACAGTAATTGAATTGACAATACTCAATTTGCGTATGTACAAGGTGGTGTCGTAAGCAATTGGCGACATGCAAATAATCAGTGTCCTTCGAAATATACAGTTTCCATGCAAGTAACTGATATGGAACACAAGTCATGGCTCGTCTCCTAGTGCGGACGAGACTGGCAGGAGCGGCGCTTTTATTCTCCTCGTGTAGAGGCCACTCCTGTCGTGGTGACGTCCTAGTCAGCGTGCTATTGGCTGACGTCGTCTCACAGCCTTGTCTGATGCATCGTTCTTCATCTTCGTGCCGGCGCTTGTCGTTACGCCGGAACAAGGATATTCCCGGAATTATTTCCCAGTTTCATTATCACCCAAGCAAAGATGGGTGATTCAGGTATTAGTGTAAGTGATGTTGAGAAATTGAAGAAAATTGGACAAATCTCCGGGATCCAATGGAATCCCTGTCAGATTCACACATAATTTGGAACTTAGTTAACTCCCCAACTTATCATAATATACTATAGCTGCCTCGAATGAAAAGCTCTACCCAACGATTGGAAGAAAAAAAAAATTTACACACATACGCAATAAAGGTATCAGAAGTGATCGACCAAACTAGGGGCCACTGTACTTGACATAAATCCGTTGCAAAATCTTAGAACGTACTCAGAGATCCAAGGTAACGAGATACCTCGAACGGAACGAAATGATATTCTTTATGCCAATCAGTGCGGATTTCGTAAAAATCGGTAATGCGATACCCAAGATCCTGAAAGCCAATGATCAAGAAAATCAGCTGGATGCAGTATTTTTGATTTCTGCATAGCATTTGACACAGTATCACGTCAACACTTAACAACGAAAGTATGCTCTTATGGGGTTTGCAACATATTACCTGGGATGAGGAACATCGACGGATATACGAGGTAACATCAGGCAAGCCATATAGAACTGTGTTGCGTCTCTTGTTATTCATGCTCAATATCAATGACGTGACAGACAGTATTAATGGTAACCTGCAGATGATTGAGTTTTATATATATATATATATATATATATATATATATATATATATATATATATATATGAATTACTACTATCTGCAGAAAGGCTGTTATAATGCTCTTATCATGCCTTGATAAAATTTCAAATCGGTACAAAGATTGGCTATTCGCTGTAAATATTAGAAATGTAAAACTGTGCACTTTACAAAACTACAAATATTGTATCGAATGCCTATAATATCACTGTGTTACAACTCGACTCAAAGTAATATCAATACCCTGTTGTAACATTTTCTGGGAATATGAAATAAATGATTCAAATAGCTCTGAGCACTAGGGGACTTAATTTCTGAGGTCATCATTCCCTAGAACTTAGAACTACTTAAACCTAACTAACCAAAGAACATCACATACATCCATGCCCTAGGCAGGATGCGAACCTGAGACCGTAGCGGTCGCGCGGCTCCAGATTGTAGCGCCTAGAACCGCTCGGCCACTGAGGTCGGCTATATGAAATAGAATGATTATATAGGGTCAGTCGTGTGTTAGACAAGTGGTAGCCCTCAGAAATTACACTGACGAAAAAAAAAAAGAATCAAAACACCGAGGAGGAGTTGTGCGACATAATTGAAACTTGGTAGGCATGTTTCTCCATCTGAAAGATGATATCTATTCATATTTCGGGCCAGTCGGATAAAAATGGTGCTAGTAGCGCCAATATGAGGACGCAAATCAGGCTTACTTTAAATACAAGCTGTAACTGTCGTGAGCGTTAGTTACCTTTGAGATCGGACGCATGGGTTGATGTTAGTCAAGAATGCCTTTAAAGCGACAAAGATCCCATTACCAACATGTCACTGAGTTTGAATTACGTCGTGTAATAGGGCTACGAGAAGCTGGATGTTCCTTCCGGAATATTGCAGAAATACTGGCAGCGGTGACCACGAGAATATACGATCCTAAGGACGCGGATAGCCATGTGGCTCCACCGAGAGGGAAGAGCATCGTGTTCGGCGTACGGCTGTGGTGCTTCATACTGCGTCTGTAGCAGGAATTCTATCAGCAGTTGGCCCCGCAGTGACACAACGAACTGCTACAAGTAGGTTACTTCAAGGAGGGCTCCAAGCCAGCCTCCCCGTGGCGGCAAAATTTAAGTGGAGTTTTCGAGAGTTCACCACAGTTATTTAGACGAATGCTGAGCCTGTGTCACATTTTACACAAACAGACGCTAAACCACCGCCGTTTGCAACTACAGTGGTATCATGCGACAGATCATTTGAGGACAGCGTGGAAGTCTGGCTCGGTGCCAATGATCGCCATGTGTTCTTTAGAAGGAGGTCAGTTGAGGATCTGCAACCAACCCGTCTGTGTGTGAGACACACTGGACCAACACCTAGAGTTGTCGTCTGAGGTGCGATTTCGTATGACTGTAGGAGTGCTCTCTTGGTTATCCCACGCACAGACATCAATAAAAATAATCATCCATGAAGTTCTATTGAGTATTACGTCACAAATGAAGAGAAGTGGGATTTAAACTTAAGAAGCTGTTTACTCTGATGACACCTAAGGGATGTCATGAATACTTTTAAAATCTTTAGTACTGAATTATACCATATCTTCTCGTTTTTAACATTGAATAGCGTAAATAAAGCTGAAAAAATACTTGTTTAAATATACATGTTTACGGAAGTTGCGTAAAACGTGACAAAGGTGCAGTATTCATCTAAATAACTGCGGTGAACTCCCGAAAACTCCACTTAAATGTAACCGCTAGAATCGTTTTCTAACAGCCTAGGATTGAAATAAGACAATCCTCGTATTCCTTGTTTGACACGATGTTGTGCTCACATGCCAATGAGATGCACAATTTACGATTGTATTTCTGCATATTTAGCTTTATTGCCATGCTGTCGAGTTTGAGAAGGTAGCAATTCTAGGAGATGATACTTTTTTGATCTTGAAGAAATTCCCGCGCTGTTATTCCTCTCCTTTTCTAACTGAGAAAATGGCGTATTTTGCTTCCGTCTGATGAATTTTGATCCATAGACTAGAAGAGCGCAACCACTGCACAATGCGGCTATAAACGAGTAGTTTAGGGCTCAGAACAATCGCGCTGCCATTTAAAACTGACTGGTGTGAGCAAGCCGCCACAGGAATAGGTCGTGATCCGACAAAAGGCATTCTGCTGACGTTATTAAGGCAGAAGAGGGGAGGGCGAGCGGGCGGGGTTGGGGGGGGGGGAGGAGGATGAACATAAGGTTTTCTTTTTAGGTATTGGTTCAAATGGCTCTGAGCACTATGGGACTTTCTGAGGTCATCAGTCCCCTAGAACTTAGAACTACTTAAATCTAACTAACCTAAAGACATCACACACATCCATGCCCGAGGCAGGATTCGAACCTGCGACCGTAGCGGTCGCGCGGTTCCAGACTGTAGCGCCTAGAACCGCTCAGCCACTCCGGCCCGCTTTTTAGGTATTGATAGACATCGGCCAGGTAAGGTACAGGCATATTCTTGCTCTTCTGATGAAGACATCTGAAAAAGCACACAGGCTTCATTCTGAAATACAAAAACATAAAATGTGTTTATTGGCTATGGGCACTGCCACTTTCTCCGTTCAGATATCACTGTTAAACACGCTCTGACGGAAAATTTCACATGAGACCACGATGTCGGTTTTCCTATGTTAAGAGCCATCTTCATCTCAACTTGGTACGGTCATAGGATAGTCTCCATGCCTATAAAGGTGGCCCTGTAATAGAAAGACGTGCATCTCCAAGTGTGGCTGTACATGTCCAACTCTTTTCCTTCTGCAGTAACCTTAACAGCTATTAAAGTGACTTCGACGCTGAATTTCATGCAGCGGAAGTTGCGTAATATCAACATTGTGTCAGGACAAACGAGATCCAGGAAATAGTGACACTGAGTGATTTAACGACAGCTCTCAAAGCTTTCTCTTTATACGACAGTCAAAATATGTTAACCATCCCCAAACCCATATCGTTATTAAATGAAGGAAAATATGTAACTTTTCAATGGATACCTTCCCATGTTGTAATTAATGGTATTGAGGTGACAGACCAACTATCCCCAGAAGGTAACGCAATAAAACGAACAAAACATGCAACAATTCCGTACACTCTATTAAAAAAAAATAATGAATGGAAACTATCGTAAGGTTACACACAACGTCTACACCACACGTCGAAAATAACTTTTGGTAAGCTCTCTTGTACAGCGTAAACATTGTTCCAAAAAATCTATGGGACGAATTGCTTCGGTTGGAACTTGCACCGATTTGTTGTGCATATATCGGCCAAATGTGTTATATGAAATAAAAGAGACACTGGAAGACAGTCTTTTGACCTGTGATCATTTGCGAACTAATAAAAAATCAGAACAGAACTGTACTCTACAAAACATCATTATGTGAAGCATAACAGTGTGAAGCTCGAAATCAAATGGTTGTATCCAAATGTTATGGGCATAAAATAATGAAATAAACATATGTTGTACTGGTAAGGGATGAGATTGGTCTCGGGGAAACGCAGACTGAATTCGCACTCTGAGGTACGGATAGGTTCCATTCCGCTCTTCGGTAAAAGCGTGTTCGAAAAGTGGACAGTGAAAAATTTGGAGATTGTTCTACAAAAGCTTGCATTAGTTTTCATCGCACTATGCCACCGAAACCGCCACGGAATAAAAGGAAACTATATACACTAACAGAAAAAATAGCAGCACCAAGAAATAATTAATATACAGTAATAAAATTTTGGGAACACGTTTGTCAAAGTAACACGTATAAGTGATTCACGTTGGAAAATCATAGGTTAATATACACGTGAGGAAAGTGATTGTAACTGTGATATGCTGGTACGTTGACAACAGATAAAAGTTCCAAAATGTTAACTGCAAGCATTCAGACGTGCATCCATAGAGTCGTAGAGGTGCCGCTTGTCAGTTTGTGGGATGGAGTTTCATGCCTATTGCATTATATCGGTCAATACGGGATAGTTAATGCTGGTTGCGGGTGACGCTGGAGTTGTCCGATGACATCTCACACGTGCTTGACTGGCGACACATCTAGTGATCTAGCAGGCCAAGGTAACATGTCGATACGCTTTAGATCATGTTCGGTTACAACCTAGACAAATGTTTGTACTCGAGCGTTATCCTGTTGGAAAACATCCACTGGAATGCTGTTCCTGAATGGCAGCACAATATGCTGAATCACCAGAGTGAGGTCAAACTTGTGATCAGGGTGCGTGGGATAACCGCGAGAGTGGTCCTGCTGTCATACGTAATTGCACTCGAGACCGTAACTCCAGATGTAGATCCACTGTGTTAAGGCCGCAGACAGATTGCTTGTAGGAGCTCACCTGGGCTCCTTCTAACCAACATGTGGCCGTCACTGGCACATAAGCAGAACTAGGTCTTATCAGAAAATACAGCAGGCATTTATTCCGCCCTCCAATGAGCTCTCGCTTGACACCACTGTAGTTGCAAATGGCGGTGGTTTAGAGTCAGCGGAATGAAAGTTACAAGGCGTCTGTCTTGGAGCCTCCTGGATGTAACCGGCTTGTAGCAGTTCGTTGGGTCACTGTGGTGCCAATTGCTGCTAGAATTCCTGCTACAGATGCAGTACGAAGCGCCACAGCCGGACGCCGAGCATCATGCTCTTCCCTCTCGGCAGAGCCACATGGCCGTCGGGAGCCCGGTCTCCTAGCAACATATCTTTCCGTGACCACCGCTGACAGCAACCAGCGTAGTGGCTACATTACTGCAAGGTCTTTTTGGAATATCACAGAAGGACATAGAGCTTTTCATAGCCCTATTACACGACCTCGTACAAACTCATGGAGCTTCTGATAATGGTGTCTTCGTCGTCTTACTGGAATTCTTGACTAACATCGACTCTCTACGTCCAGTCTCAATTTGACCAGAGTCATCTTTCAGATGTAGAAACACGTCTACCAACTTTCTTTATCGCTCATAACTCCTTCTTATTGTAGGAATTCTTTCCCGACATTGTAATTTACGGTGAACAACATGACAACTAACGAAATACAAGAAAAAGTACTCAGTGTTTACATTCATGCTCGTCAACGTAATGCAAAAACAGAGTAAACCTGTGATTTGGTAGAAGTATAAACAATCATTTCTAGAAATTTATGAGTATTATGCAGTTTATATTAAAAACTGTCCTAATTTAGAAGTAGCCAACTGCATGTGTTAGTGCATACCACAACTTGAAAGAGAACCAAAAGGCACCTCTATCATGACGGCATGAATAATTATTTGAATAATATACGCTGAAGTGCCAAAAACATGGTGTATGTATGTGTAATCAAATGCAGAGATATGTAAACAGGCAGAATACGGCTCTCCAGTCGGCAACGCCTATATAAGACAACAAGTGTCTGGAGACTGTTCTACAAAAGCTTCATTAGTTTTCACATAACGTGTTTCGCGTTTCTATCCGCTACTATCTCGCTATACACCTAAACTTGATCTGGTTAACTATCACTCGTTCATGTTGGCAACAAGGTCCAGCTCCGGTTACAATGCCTCACTATAAACTGTTAGCACACAGTTCACTAAATTAAATGTTAAAATACTGAGTACGTTGGAATGGGAGTATACAGGCGTCCGCTAAGGGGGAAGGCGAATGGGATACGGGGGGAGGGAGGAGATAAGAAAGTCGCTTGCCCTGCTAACCTACTATCCACACCTCGTCCGCCTCCCTCATTTGGGCCTGTAATATTGACCCTCAATTCTGACAATATTGTGAGTTTTCCTGCAGTACAAATTAAATGCTATGAAGAATCATGTGATGAAGCGTCATAAAAGTGTGTTGTATCTGGTAATATTCGGAAAGGACTGTCATGTCAAATGATAATATTTACACGATCAAGAATCGTTATCAAGCTATGTAATACTTCAGTAGTATTACCAAAGTGAATGCGCCCGTGGTGTGGAAAAGTCTTAACTGACATTATGCCCCTGGTATTTATAAACTGTATGTCGCCACTACATCGTAAAAATTGAGAATTTAGATCTTCAGTAATAAATAGTCAGGAATCTCCTGTGGCCACATACACAACTTATTTAAGGGAACCATAATCATTTTAGATGTGTGGTGCAAATGGTTAACCTATTACTACAGCGTTTCCAGGATACACATAAGTGTATGTCTAAATCATGTGGAGCGTTTTACGAAAACTCGCCCTATTGCGTATAAAGTTAACACTTTCAACCACGACGTGTTGGCGTGCGGACAGTAATTGCAGCATGCAAGTTACCGTAAGGTGACCAAATGATATAAACTGTACGTAGGGGTTCCGGTCAGGCATTAGCGAACACATGTCTACGCTACGCAAATTGCAATTCGTATGTGATTGAATATTCTAACGGAATAACACCCACAGCACAGTCTTTCTTCAACGTACTATCCCATAATGGAAGAGGACGGGGATAACATTGTTTACCTTCTGTAGGACACCGTACGGTCGCTTAGCCATATAAAGGATGAATCTGAAAGGCACCATTAAAATTTCGGAGGTTGTTCAGATATATTTTTTGAGTGTTTTGGTACAACGGACTCGCAGCCTCTCACGGCTCATTATAAATTAATAACGCAATTGTTATTTATTCTGCTTGTCCCCCCCCCCCAAAAAAAAAACATGGTCATAGGATTAGTCGACTTAGAAAAAGCGTTCGAAGATGTAAAATACTGCAAGATGTTCGAAATTTTGAGAGAAATAGGGGTAAGGTAACAGGAAAGCTGGGCAATGCAGTGGGTACAAGAACCAAAAGTTAACAATAATGTAATAGGTACAAGAGCCAAGAAGGAACAATAAGAAGGAAGACTAGAACGAAGTGCTCAGACTAAAGGACTGCCGTTTTTGGTCCGTACTGTTCAGTCTGTATATTGAAGAAGCACTGATGCAAATGAAAGAGACGTCCAGGAGTGGGAATGAAATTCAGGGTATGGGGGCGAATTGCAGGACTTGTTGAATGGAATGAACAGCTTAATGAGCACAGGGGACTGAGGATAACTGAAGAGAGACGAAAGTAATGACGAGTAGGAGAAATGAGATTAGCAACAAACTTAACATCAAAATTGCGGCCCACGAAGTAGACGGAGAGAAGGAATTCTGTTACCTTGGATGTAAAAGAACACATGACGAAGTTAACCAGAAGGATATAAAAAACAGACCAGCAAAGGCAAAAAGGGCATTCCTGGCCAAAGGACGTTTATTAGTATGAAACATATGCTTTAATTTGCCGAAGAAATCTCTGAGAATGTAGGTTTGGAGCACAACACTGTATGACAGTTAATCATGGACTGTGGGACACCAGGAAAAGAATAGAATCGAAGTGTTGGTAATGCGATGCCATAGAGGGATGTAGAAAATTATGAGGGCTGACAAGATAAGAAATGAGGAGTTTTTCCGCAGTATCTCCGAAGAAAGGAACATAGGGAAAGCACTGACAGGAAGATAAGGAGGATGATAGGTGAAAAGACACGTATTAAGACACCAGGGAACGACTTCCATGGCACTAGATGAAATTGTAGAGGGTTACAACTGTAGGTGAAGACAGAGCTAGGAGTACGTCCAACAAACAATCGTTGTGACACTCTTACAACCCGGTCAGTGAACCCATACTGGAAGTATTTATCGACCAATTCTTCATCAAAAAAGATATCCATCTACATCTACATCTACATTTATACTCCGCAAGCCACCCAACGGTGTGTGGCGGAGGGCACTTTACGTGCCACTGTCGTTACCTCCCTTTCCTGTTCCAGTCGCGTACGGTTAGCGGGAAGAACGACTGCCGGAAAGCCTCCGTGCGCGCTCGAATCTCTCTAATTTTACATTCGTGATCTCCTCGGGAGGCATAAGTAGGGGGAAGCAATATATTAGATACCTATTCCAGAAACGCACCCTCTCGAAACCTGGACAGCAAGCTACACCGCGATGCAGAACGCATCTCTTGCAGGGTCGGCCACTTGAGTTTGCTAAACATCTCCGTAACGCTATCACGCTTACCAAAAAACCCTGTGACGAAACGCGCCGCTCTTCTTTGGATGTTCTCTACCTCCTCAGTCACCTCGACCTCGTACGGATCCCACACTGATGAACAATACTCAAGTATAGGTCGAACGAGTGTTTTGTAAGCCACCTCCTTTATTGATGGACTACATTTTCTAAGGATTCTCCCAATGAATCTCAACCTGGCACCCACCTTACCAACAATTAATTTTATATGATCATTCCACTTCAAATCGTTCCGTACGCATACTTCCAGATATTTTACAGAAGTAACTGCTACCAGTGTTTGTTGCGCTATCATATAATCATACAATAAAGGATCCTTCTTTCTATGTATTCGCAATGCATTACATTTGTCTACGCTAAGGGTAAGTTGCCACTCCCTGCAGCAAGAGCCTATCAGCTGCAGATCTTCCTGCATTTTGCTGCAATTTTCTAATGCTACAACTTCTCTTTATACTACAGCATCATCCGCGGAAAGCCGCGTGGAACTTCCGACAGTCTACTAGGTCATTTATATATATTGTGAAAAGCGATGGTCCCATAACACTCCCCTGTGGCACGCCAGAGGTTACTTTAACGTCTGTAGACGTCTCTCCATTGAGAACAACATGCTGTGTTCTGTTTGCTAAAAAGTCTTCAATCCAGCCACACAGCTGGTCTGATATTCCGTAGGCTCTTACTTTGTTTATCAGGAGACAGTGCGGAACTGTATCGAACACCATCCGAAAGTCAAGGAAAATGGCATCTACCTGGGAGCCTGTATCTAATATTTTCTGGGTCTCATGAACAAATAAATCGATTTGGGTCTCACACGATCGCTGTTTCCGGAATCCATATTGATTCCTACAGAGTAGATTCTGAGTTTCCAGAAATGACATGATACGCGAGCAAAAAACATGTTCTAAAATTCTACAACAGATCGATGTCAGAGATATAGGCCTATAGTTTTGCGCATCTGCTCGCCGACCCTTCTTGAAAACTGGGACTACCTGTGCTCTTTTCCAATCATTTGGAACCTTCCGTTCCTCTAGAGACTTGCGGTACACGGCTGTTAGAAGGGGGGCAAGTTCTTTCGCGTACTCTGAGTAGAATCGAATTGGTATCCCGTCAGGTCCAGTGGACTTTCCTCTATTGAGTGATTTCAGTTGCTTTTCTATTCCTTGGACACTTATTTCGTTGTCAGACATTTTTTCGTTCGCGCGGTGATTAAGAGAAGGAACTGCAGTGCGGTCTTCCTCTGTGCACTTATCAGCCAGAACATAATGACCACATGCCTAATAGGTGGTGTTTTCACCGTTGGCAGGGATAACAGTTGCGACGCATCACGGCATGGAAGCAAAGAGGTCTTGATAGGTCGCTGGAGGGAGCTGGCACCACATCTACACACACAAGCACCTAATAGCCGTACATTCCGGGAGGGGGGGGGGGGGGGGCGATGAGCTCTGACGCCACGTTCAATCTTATCACAGATGTGTAGATTGGGTTCAGATCTGGCGAGTTGGTGGGCCTGCACATCACTTGGGATTCGCCCCTGTGTTCCTCAAAATACTGCATCACACTCCTGGCCTTGTGACATGGCGCGTTATCTTGCTGAAAATGCCACTGTTGTTGGGAAACATGATCGTCATGAAATATGTATTTGGGCTGAAACAAGTGTATGATACTCCTTGGCCATCATGGTGCCTTGCAGGAACTCCACTGGACCCATGGATGCTCGTGTGAATGTTCCCCAGAGCATAATGGAGCCGCTGCCAGCTATCTCCGTCCTGCAGTAGATGTGTCAAGGAGCTATTCCACTGGAAGACGACGGATTCGCGCTCTCCCATCAGCGTGATGAAGAGGGTACCAGGACTCATCAGATCATGCAACGTTCTGCCACTGCACCAACATCCAGTGAACAAGGTCACATGGCCATTTTAGTCATAGTTGCCTATGTCATGTTGTTAACATCTTCATATATGTGGATCGTTGGCAGTGGAGTCCCATCGTTAGGAGTGTTCAGTGCACTGTGTGTTCAGGCAAACTTGTACCATGACTAGCATTAAAGTCTGTTCTTACTTCCGCCACAGTTTCCCACATGTCCTGTTTTATCAATCTGTCAAAAAAATGGTTCTGAGCACTATGGGACTTAACATCTGTGGTCATCAGTCCCCTAGAACTTAGAACTACTTAAACCTAACTAACCTAAGGACATCACACACATCCATGGCCGAGGCAGGATTCGAACCTGCGACCGTAGCAGCCGCGCGGTTCCGGACTGAGCGCCTAGAACCGCTAGACCACCGCGGCCGGCATCAATCTGTCCAGCCTACGATATCCGACATCTATAATGAGGGGTGACCACCCAACCCCACGACATCTAAACGTTATGGGCATGTAGGCGAGCTAATCGGCTGTCTAGAATCGATTCAAGGTAAAGTAAATTGGTTTGTGACCCTAGGGTCGATAGCATGACGCAGCCGGGGGGCCACCACGGCAGCCCCACGCAAGCCAAAAATGGCTCTGAGCACTATGGGGCTCAACATCGTAGGTCATAAGTCCCCTAGAACTTCGAACTACTTAAACCTAACTAACCTAAGGACATCACACACACCCATGCCCGAGGCAGGATTGGAACCTGCGAGCGTAGCAGTCCCGCGGTTCCGGACTGCAGCGCCAGGACCGCCATACCACCGCGGCCGGCCACGCAAGCCACGTGCGTTAGCAAAGGACCAGATGTGGGGAATATCCTGTGCGGTAAATTTGGACGACGCGTGATCACAGCAATGGCAGGCTCTGAGCCAATCTGAAAAAAGCTTCTTACAGCTCTCTGAGAGACTATAATAATTTACAATCAAATATTAAGGCAAACCTGAATACATCTGTGATGTCAGAAAAATGAGGCGCATCCAAGGACACAACAATGTTCACGATCTTTAGCACTACTGAAGTTAGTATGTCACAGCGAATGAACCACTGAATTAAAAACATTTAATAGCTTTACGCGATTTCAACAAATGCTACCTCAGAAAACAGCGTTGCACTATAGCTATCATTCCTAAAAGCTATATCTATTTTATTTAATGATTTACGTCTTTTACATCTCTTTCATTATGCAAATGTTTGTCAGAACGTCGTATTCTTCACATTTACACAGAAAATGAACACAGCATTACCTCACATTTTTCCATACGGATGTGCTTATTTAATGAACAGTTTACTATTTTACCAGTAACTATTTCAATGTATATTGCAAGTTTCTATTAAAAACTGTCCTAATTTAGAAGTAGTCAGTTGTATGTGTTAGTGGATACCGCAATTTGAAAGAGAACCAAAAGGCACCTCTTTCATGACGGCGTGAATAATTATTTGAATAATATATACTGAAGTGCCAAAAAAAAAAACCTGGTATATGCATGTGTATTCAAATGCAGAGATATGTTAACAGGCAGAATACGGTGCTCCAGTCGGCAACGCCTATATAAGACAACAAGTGTCTGGCGCAGTTGTTAGTCATTTGCTGCTGCTACAGTCGCAGGTATTAAGATTTAAGTGAGTCGGCGCACGATGGGATACACCGTCTCCAAAGTAGCGATGAAGTGGGGATTTTCCCGTACGACCATTTCACGAGTGTACCGCGGATATCAGCAATCCGGTAAAAACATCAAATCTTCGACAGCTCTGTGGCCGGAACTAGATCCTGTAAGAACGAGACCTAAATTGACTGAAGGGAATCGTTCAGTGTGACAGAAGTGCAACTCTTCCGCAGATTTCAATGCTGGGCCATCAATAAGTGACAGCGTACGAACCATTCAACGAAACATCATCGATATGGGCCGTCGGAGCCGAAAGCCCACTCGTGTACCCTTCATGGCTGCATGTAACGAAGCCTGAAGTCTCACCTGGGCTCGTCAATACCGACATTGGACTGTTGATGACTGGAAACATGTTGCCTGGTCGGACGAGTCTCGTTTCAAATTGTGTCGAGCGGATGGACGTTTTACGGGTATGGAGACAACCTCATGAATCCATGCATCCTGCATGTCATCAGGGGACTGTTCAAGCTGGTGGAGGTTTTGTAATGGTGTGGCGCGTGTGCAGTCAGTGTGATATGAGGCCCCTGATACAGTACGTCAAGATACGACTCTCACAGGTGACACATACGTAAGTATCCTGCCTGATCACCTGCATCCATTCATGTCCACTGCGCATTCCGACGGACTTGGGCAATTACAGCAGGACAGTGCGACACTCCACACGTCCAGAATTGCTACAGATTCGCTCGTCTGACTTTAAACACTTCCGCTGGCCACCAAACTCTCCAGACATGAACATTATTGAGATTGTTTGGTATGCCTTGCAACGTGGTGTTTCGTACTCTTACGGATTTATGGACAGCCCTGTAGGATTAATGGTGTCAGTTCCCTCCAGCACTACTTCAGACATTAGTCGAGTTCATGGCACGTCGTATTGCGGCACTTCTGCGTGATCGCGGAGGCCCTACACAATATTAGGCACGTGTATCAGTTTCTTGGCTCTTCAGTGCATAACGACAACCTGTTCTCATTTACTGAGCGATCGTCTGCACAAGAATAGTGGCTTATTTATTTATGGACAAACCTTTATATATAATTATCGTAAATTATCTGAGCATGACAGAAAGTTTGTAATATTTCTTTATTTAAATATTGTTGTAATATGTTAGTGTAGTCTGGTAAGTGGTTAAGATGATTCACGTCTAGAACGATGTATTTTTGGTGGGGATGGCTTCAGCCCATGTAAAAGCAGACAGTATGAGAACACTGGCAAGTGGAGACTGGGAAATTTCGAGTGAAGAGCTCAAGAGAGCTATTCTGGGCACTTTGTGTCGGGCTCTTGAAGAACTGTCTGCGTTAACGTGCATGACTCGATCGTGGAGTGTTTGATTCTGGGTGATGAACGGCCACTATCTTACTTCTACAGCACCTTTATAATTCGAGAGGTCTGAATGTACTCCAGAGTAGGACTCTAGCTTTTGCCACTTAATTACAGAGCTGGGAATAGGCAGAATATGAGTTACTCTCCTTCATATAACGTGTGTTTATTTGTGACTCAACACGTTGAACTCCGAACTGTTTTGAGTTGGTCAATGTTCTGTGTATTGTGATCACGAAATGGACATAGTTTTCGCGAATCTTTGATGACTGTTAGTTTCATGGTTTTGCTGCCATTCTCGTAATACTCTCAAACTAACTTTATTGCATTTAATAAGGGTATTTT
The DNA here is from genome assembly GCF_023864275.1 of Schistocerca cancellata. Classification (NCBI taxonomy): domain Eukaryota; kingdom Metazoa; phylum Arthropoda; class Insecta; order Orthoptera; family Acrididae; genus Schistocerca; species Schistocerca cancellata. The sequence continues at coordinate 955,815,263 of NC_064626.1, forward strand.
CTGTGAGTATTTTAGATGAATATCATAGGATTACTTTCTGTTTATTTGAGATGTCCTTGCGTGAATGAACATTATTTAACATAATTCTCTGTCGTCTTCATCAATTGCAGACGTTAGAATAGAATACTTTTTATTAAATTATTCGTTTATCTTTTATTTTACATTGCTGTGTGTTTCGTTAATTCACAATTCTAGCCACTGCATAGACTATTTCAATGCAGGATCACAGCAGCAGGTTTTAGTTGCAGCGAATAAGCTGCGGAGCATGGAAGCAGACGTGCACGGCTCAATCTTATGACTACTTCGATCTATTCTTTTTAAACAGAGCCTTGCATAGCCTAGTACATAAAGTACGAGTAACTGTAGGTAAAGATGCAAAAGGTTTGCTTGTGCTGACTGCTGTTAAGAAGAGCAACTACACCACCAGTAAGCGTTAGGTACTGTCGCAGTTTGTTTTCATCTGGGTTTCGCCATGTGTTGAGGACACTCACCACAGGATTCCTCGAGCACCCGACAAGTCTTGCAGTTTTGGAAATTCTCATGCCGAGCCTCCGGGCCCTCACAGTCTGCCCTCAGTCAACTTTGCCATTCTGCAGATGGACGGCACACTCACTGATACTACAGGCACAATGCTTGTGTCTGACGAGTAATCATTCCTCGCTAGATGACGCTGCTATCGCCTGCACGGGGTTTATATCGGTATCAGTTCTGTGCTGGCTGATCAGTGTAGCACATTAACATTGCCGGAAAAGCCAACCCGAGACAGAAACTAGCAGCACTGAATGCAAGCTTTAGGCAAACGCTGCAGTGGGCAGTACTTTTCTCTACTACAATTACCGTCATTTAATGGAACAACATTGTTTTCCAGCAAGCCACGCAGCGCACACCGTCGAGATTTGCACTGTTGTGCAGATACCTACAGTGCAGTACAGATGCAAAGATATCCGGGGGTAAGATATAAAATTAAATGCAGTTACTCTGTAGCGAGCCTCTGAGAAACACCAAACTCTTATAATGAAGTAGAAAATATCGACAACCTTTGACATATTACACAGGCCAACGAAAAATTTTGTTTTAAAAACTTTTTTTTTTTACTTTGATAGCTGATCTTTATAGATTTTTATGAGATGAATCCGAATTTAGCCTTAGTTTTTTTTATCACCCATGCTTTTCATTACATAGTATAAAAATCCTATGCTATACGGTAAACGGGGAAATTAATGAAACGCTTTGTTACAAATGGTTTGTATTTACAGTAAGCTACTTAAAACAGTGATATGTGTTAATAGAGCTTTCACTTGTCAGCTGGAATTGGTTTGTATTTTCTTTCTCTTTTTTCTTTGAAGCTTCTTGTTTAGCTTTTTCTACGATGATTCGCTTGCTGAATTTCTCGATGAAGTGACCAAAAGTAGTCCCCCATCACGTTGGTGTTCCAGCGGCCTTGGTAGCTGTTTTCCATCACTTTAATGTCCTGGAGAAAACGCTCTCCTTACTCCTCACTAACATCTCCAATGTTGTCCGGGAATTAACCAAGGTGACTGTTCAAAAAGTGAACTTTCAGGCTCCTTAAACATTGTAAAGTTTTAAACTTCCTTAACATTGCAGCTATAATAGAAACATATTATGGGTCTTTTTCATGTCCTAAGAACTTTGTAACGACTTGCTTGAAGGATACCCATGCTTCTTTCTCATTTAAGTCATTGTGGATTCAAAGTTAATACCAAACATCAGTTTTCTAATGTCAGGTCCGACAAAGACGCATTTTTTTAGTTTAGCTTCTGAAAGGTGTGGAAACTTTTGGCAGAAATACTTAAAACATGGTCCATCTTTAGATAAAGCCTTTACAAACTGTTTCATTAGGCCTGAATTTATATATAGAGGTGGTAGGAGTACATTTTTTGGATCTTCAAGGTTTTTGCGTAGAATGTTCTTCTCACCAGGTTTTAAAGACTCCCTCACAGGCCAGTTCTTTCTGCACCAATGTTGATCCCTGGCCCTACTGTCCCATTCACACAAGAAACACGGAAATTTGGTAAAGCCACTTTGCTGACCAAGGAGCATGCATGTTACTTTTAGATCGCCACATATCATCCAACTTTGAGCAGAATAGCCTATTTTATTTAGCACTGTTTCTATGTTTTCGTACCTTACTTTCATATGTGCAGATTGTCCAACAGGTACAGATGCATACGTGTTACTATTGTGTAATAAAACACCCTTTAAACTAGTTTCGGATGAATCAATAAACAGCCTCCAGTCTTCCTGTTTGTATTCAGTACCAAACTCATTCATCAGACCGGGAATGTCTGAGGAGTACAGTAAATCATCTTGTTGAAAATACTTGGAAAATTGCTGCTCTCTCTTTCTATACATGTATAATATGCTGGTTCCAACTGCCAATGAGTTCTTTTCTTTTAATCTGCAGCCAGGCAATTCAGCTTTTTCTTTCGTTATGCCCAGATCCCTAACCAGATCGGTAAGCTTGGTCTGAGTAAACAATTTGAGCTCTAGACTTTCTGTATTACAATGGAATTCATCATCATCTGGTTCATCTAAATCACATTGTACACCAGAAAATACTTCCGTTGGAATAGAATTTAAATCATCTGGTGGTTCAGGAACTGACAAGTCTACACCATGCCCTATTGGTCGGATGGTTAGGGTAGCTTATTACCTTCTTGATTTTCGAATTATGACCAGTAATATCAAAAATGAAAAAGTAGCAATCATCAGAATGATTTCTTGGCTCCTTCCATATCATAAGAACAGCAAATCTAAAGGCGTTTTTCTCCTTTTTGGACCATTTTCTCAGATCTTCAACACACACATAACATACCTTATGTGGCGCCCAATATTTATCTTGATCACCAAGTGTAGATCCAAAGTATGATAGATAAGCCTTTTTCATAAAGTTTGTAATGTTTCTTTGGTGTTTTTTAATCACAAATTCACCACAAATATAACAAAAACTGTCAGCAGAGTTTTTACAACCACTATTAGACATTGTACTGTGCACATGTACAGGAAACAGGAAAGTGAGGTTAGGTTGACAGTAAACAAAACACCGTCTGTTAACACAAAAATAGAATCGACCATTCTTGCCAGCAAATGTTTTTCAGCAGTGCTACCAACGTCATCTACATTCATTACACCTCCTTTTAAAATTAATTTAACTCTATAAAAGCTGTTCATTTCTTTAAAAAATCCCTTAACTTAATAAATTTTACTGTAAAATGCGAAGAAATGGTGGATGATAAGTTTTTTAAGTATCATATTTGGATTTCCCACCATAAAAAACATGAGAATAAGGTATTTTCAGCAAAAAAGTTTTTCCATCGTTGATCTGTATTATCGGTGGAGTCCTGGTTGACCCTGTACAGTTAAGTTAGAATCCGGCATCCTTTCTACAGAGAACGCGAAATACATGCCGATATTTAGTTCGCTACCGTGTGTCGTATCAGGGCAACCAGCTTCCTTCATAAATTCTTCTTACCCAGAGTTCTCCTGACGACTGATTATTGTTTCACGTATCGTGCAAGGTGTTTGTGATTGCGACCAATGACCAAGTGCAGGTGAGCTGATTGAGCGACTCCATGGCCGTCTGTGGCAGGTTTGTGGCGGTGGTGCAGCAGCCGCCCTCTGCCGTGGGCTGGCGTCTGTACGGGTCGCCGTTCGAGGCGCGCCTCTGGTTGGTGATAGCGGTGATGCTGGCTGCCGCATCGCTCCTCATGTACTTCACCGTCCGCACTGATGCTCGACTCCGGCCGCACTCTCCTCACCGGCCCAACATCGACATCGTGGATGCTATGCTGCTAGTACTTGGAATACTTTGTCAACAAGGTAAAAAAATAACGACTCGAGAAGTTCCAAAATCAGGTATAAAAGTCTCGGATCCGACCTCCGATCGGTTCTAAGATATTTGCCTTCATCAGCTCTTCCACCTCTTCCATTGTTTACTGATGTGCAAAAAGCTGAGTTGCATCGTGGTTCGGAGTCCACGTTGAACTGCAGCTATACTACTGGTCATTAAAATTGCTAAACCAAGAATAAATGCAGATGATAAACGGGTATTCATTGGACAAATATATTATACTAGAACTGACATGTGATTACATTTTCACGCAATTTGGTTGCATAGATCCTGAGAAATCAGTACCCAGAACAACCACCTCTGGCCGGAATAACGGTCTTGGTACGCATGGACATAGAGGCAAACAGAGCTTGGATGGCGTGTACAGGTACAGCTGCCCATGCAGCTTCAACACGATACCACAGTTCATCAAGAGTAGTGACTGGCGTATTGTGACGAGCCATTTGCTCGGCCACCATTGACCAGACGTTTTCAATCGGTGAGAGATCTGGAGAATGTGCTGCCAGGGCAGCAGTCGAACATATTCTGTATCCAGACAGGCCCGTACAGGACCTGCAACATGCGGTCGTGCATTATCCTGCTGAAATGTAGAGTTTTGCAGGGATCGAATGATGGGTAGAGCCACGGGTCGTAACACATTTGAAATGTAACGTCCACTGTTCAAAGTGCCGTCAGTGCGAACAAGAGGTGACCGAGACGTGTAACCAATGGCAACCCATACCATCACGCCGGGTGATACGCCAGTATGGCGATGACGAAGACACGCTTCCAATGTGCGTTCACCGTGATGTCGCCAAACACTGATGCGACCATCATGATGCTGTAAACAGAACCTGGATTCATCCGTAAACATGGCGTTTTGCCATTCGTGCACCCAGGTTCGTCGTTGAGTACACTATCGCAGGCGTTCCTGTCTGTGAAGCAGCGTCAAGGGTAACCGCAGCCATGGTCTTCGAGCTGATAGTCCATGCTGCTGCAAACGTCGTCCAACTGTTCGTGCAGATGGTTGTTGTCTTGCAAGCGTCCCCATCTGTTCACTCAGGGATCGAGACGTGGCTACACGATCCGTTACAGCCATGCAGGTAAGATGCCTGTCATCTCGACTGCTAGTGATACGAGGCCGTTGGGATCCAGCACGGCGTTCCGTATTACCCTCCTGAACCCAACGATTCCATATTCTGCTAACAGTCATTGGATCTCGACCAACGCGAGCAGCAATGTCGCGATACGATAAACCGCAATCGCGATAGGCTACAATCCGATCTTTATCAAAGTCGGAAACGAGATGGTACGCATTTCTCCTCCTTACACGAGGCATCACAACAACGTTTCACCAGGCAACGCCTGTCAACTGCTGTTTGTGTATGGGAAATCGATTGGAAACTTTCCTCTTGTCAGCACGTTGTAGATGTCGCCTCCGGCGTCAACCTTGTGTGAATGCTCTGATAAGCTAATCTTTTGCAAATCACAGCATCTTCTTCCTGTCGGTTAAATTTCGCGTCTGTAGCACGTCATCTACATCTACATCTACATCCATACTCCGCAAGCCATCTGACGGTGTGGCGGAGGGTACCCTGAGTACCTCTATCGGTTCTCCCTTCTATTCCAGTCTCGTATTGTTCGTGGAAAGAAGGATTGTCGGTGTGCTTCTGTGTGGGCTCTAATCTCTCTGATTTTATCCTTATGGTCTCTTCGCGAGATACACGTAGGAGGGAGCAATATACTGCTTGACTCTTCGGTGGAGGTATGTTCTCGAAACTTTAACAAAAGCCCGTACCGAGCTACTTAGCGTCTCTCCTGCAGAGTCTTCCACTGGAGTTTATCTATCATCTCCGTAACGCTTTCGCTATTACTAAATGATCCTGTAACGAAGCGCGCTGCTCTCCGTTGGATCTTCTCTATCTCTTCTGTCAACCCTATCTGGTACGGATCCCACACTGCTGAGCAGTATTCAAGCAGTGGGCGAACAAGCGTACTGTAACCTAATTCCTTTGTTTTCGGATTGCTTTTCCTTAGGATTCTTCCAATGAATCTCAGTCTTGCATCTGCTTTACCGACGATCAACTTAATATGATCACTCCATTTTAAATTACTCGTAATGCGTACTCCCAGATAACTTATGGAATTAACTGCTTACAGTTGCTGACCTGCTATTTTGTAGCTAAATGATAAGGGGTCTATCTTTCTATGTATTCGCAGCACATTACACTTGTCTACATTGAGATTCAGTTGCCATTCCCTGCACCATGCGTCAACTCGCTGCAGATCCTCCTGCATTTCAGTACAATTTTCCATTGTTACAACCTCTCGATACACCACAGCATCATCTGATAAAAACCTCAGTGAACTTCCGATGTCATCCACAAGGTCATTTATGTATATTGTGAATAGCAATGGTCCTATGACACTCCCCTGCGGCACACCTGAAATCACTCTTACTTCGGAAGACTTCTGTCCATTGAGAATGACATTCTGCTTCATGTTATCTAGGAACTCTTCAATCCAATCACACAAATGGTCTGATAGTCCATATGCTCTTACTTTGTTCATTAAACGACTGTGGGGAACTATATCGAACGCCTTGCGGTAGTCAAGAAACACGGCATCTACCTGGGAATCCGTGTCTATGGCCCTCTGAGTCTCGTGGACGAATAGCGCGAGCTGGGTTTCATACGATCGTCTTTTTCAAAACCCATGCTGATTCCTACAGAGTAGATTTCTAGTCTCCAGAAAAGTCATTACACTCGAACATAATACGTGTTCCAAAATTCTACAACTGATCGACGTTGGAAATATAGGTGTAGAGAAGGAACTACAGTGCAGTCTACCTCTGTGAAACTGCTTTGGAAAAAGACATTTAGTATTTCGGCCTTTAGTCTGTCATCCTCTGTTTCAGTACTATTTTGGTCACAGAGTATCTGGACACTGTTTTGATCCACCTACCGCTTTGACATAAGACCAAAATTTCTTAGGATTTTCTGCCAAGTCAGTACATAGAACTTTACTTTCGAATTCATTGAACGCCTCTCGCATAGCCCTCCTCACACTACATTTCGCTTCGCGTAATTTTTGTTTGTCTGCAAGGCTTTGGCTATGTTTATGTTTGCTGTGAAGTTCCCTTTGCTTCCGCAGCAGTTTTATAACTCGATTGTTGTACCACGGTGGCTCTTCTCCATCTCTTACGATCTTGCTTGGCACATGCTCATCTAATGCATATTGTACGATGGTTTTGAACTTTGTCCACTGATCCTCAACACTATCTGTACTTGAGACAAAACTTTTGTGTTGAGCCGTCAGGTACTGTGTAATCTGCTTTTTGTCACTTTTGCTAAACAGAAAAATCTTCCTACCTTTTTTAATATTTCTATTTACGGCTGAAATCATCGATGCCGTAACCGCTTTATGATCGCTGATTCCCTGTTCTGCGTTAACTGTTTCAAATAGTTCGGGTCTGTTTGTCACCAGAAGGTATAATATGTTATCGCCACGAGTCGGTTCTCTGTTTAACTGCTCAAGGTAGTTTTCAGATAAAGCAATTAAAAAATTTCACTGGATTCTTTGTCCCTGCCACCCGTTATGAACGTTTGAGTCTCCCAGTCTATATCCGGCAAATTAAAATCTCCACCCAGAACTATAACATGGTGGGGAAATCTACTCGAAATATTTTCCAAATTATCCTTCAGGTGCTCAGCCACAACAGCTGCTGAGCCAGGGGGCCTATAGAGACATCCAATTACCATGTCTGAGCCTGCTTTAACCGTGACCTTCACCCAAATCATTTCACATTTCGGATCTCCGTCAATTTCCTTCGATACTATTGCACTTCTTATCGCTATAAACACGCCTCCCCCTTCACAGTCCAGCCTGTCTCTGCGGTATACATTCCAATCTGAGTTTAGGATTTCATTACTGTTTACGTCTGGTTTCAGCCAACTTTCTGTCCCTAGTACTGGGCGTTGTGTGGTGTAGCAATTTTAACGGCCAGTAGTGTTCTTGTATCCAGCTCTCGTTGTTCAAAACACTGGATATTTTAACTGCTCAATGTGAGCACATTTACCAATCAGTTATGAACATTAAAAATTACATTGATATTCCTTATTACAGCACAGCTGCTCTGTCCGAGAACACGAACAAGATCTAGACCGAAAGAAAGAACATGAAACCCAAAACGGTATTTTCTGCCAAGGAATAAAACTGTACAATAAAACGTGCAAGGAAATTAAAGAGGTTACATACTTTACATTGTGTAATCAGACCCAGATGACCACACGCAGCTGCAAGGATCCACTTGCAATGGATTCTCTTTCCTGATTTCTTTCTTTCTGCCGATCTCCAGCATGTCATCATGGATTCTGTTCCTCCACCTTTTCTTTGGGCTGCCTCGTGGTATTATTCCTCGGGTAGTGCAATTCATGGATTTCAAATCACACCGGCGTTTATCCATCCGAGCTGCTTTACCTGCCCATAGAAACCATTTGGTTCTCAACAGCGATACAAAATTTGGTCCGTTGCGGGCCTCATCCAGCTGACAATTATGCCGGATTCTCCATTCCCCAATGATCTCATCTTCTGTCGAACCATATTTCTTTCTTAAGCCGCTTGAAAACTGAAAGATTATTTAAGTCTTTTTTCCGGACAATCCAAGCTTCGAAAACCATGTAGCCCTATGGGCTAGCACAGTGTGGTGTACAGCTGGAGTCTGAAATTCCTTGAGAGACTGCGCGATTTGAAGAGCTGACTCAGACTGAAGTGTGATCGGCTTTTGACTTGGACCGTTTCCTTGATATCTGTCTCACACGATGCGTCCTTTGTAAAGCGTTACCCTTAGATGTTTAAAATTATGAACCCTTTTGAAGGATCGGTTTCTGACCACCAGTGACTGGAGTGGGTCTTGTGAATAGACATGAGACCTGCTCATCACCAGATACTTTGTGTTCGATTCATTTACAAGGAGACCAATCTGCCGCCTCCATGCTGTCACTGACCCGCATTAAGTTTTCCTTAGATATGGGCAACAGGACCACGTCATCGGCAAATGCGAGTTGTATGATTTTCCCACCTTCTACCTTGATCCCTTCTAAATTCTTATGGAAATTCTTTTATCTTTCCGAACGCCATGTTGAACAATATCCGGTACACACCATCTCCTTGTCCCAACCCTGTGTTTTCTTTAGAGCTCTCCATAACTTGGTTCCTGAGATTCACTTTGTCTTTTGAATCAATGAGACAAACTCGAACTACGTTGACGACTTTCTTGGGCGTCCTGAACTCAGGCAATTCAGCAGGCTCTCCAGGTGACTGCAGTCGTATGCTTTCTTAAAATCTATGAAGACTGCATGAAGTATTTACCAAATTCCCACATCTTACCGGTGACCTGTCGCAGTACATGGATGCCATCCGCAATCAAACGGCCCTATTGTAAACCACTCTGATATTTACCAATCAATTTTCTAGCAAACGGCTGGATTCTGTCCAATAATCTGCTCGACAAGATCTTATGACACACGTTCAGGAGAATGATTCTTCTGTAGCTGGTCCTGTCCATTTTGTCTCCTTTCGTGTGTGTGGAGCAGATGACCACTTTCTTCCAGTCTTCTGAGATTCCTCCTCTTGATCGGTTGGTGATTTCTCTTGTGAATTCTTTCCTCTCCAACTTGAATGATTTCAGCCTACATTCAATCTTCTCCTGGACTTTTGTCCTTCTTCATCTTCTTTATTATCTCCAGCGTAGGTGGCGGATAGTCTAAATCTGCAATGTCAGGAGATCGGAATTTAAAAAAAAAAGTTCAAATATGTGTGAATCTTATGGGAATTAACTGCTAAGGTCATCAGTCCCTAATCTTACACACTATTTAACCTAAATTATCCTAAGGACAAACACACACACCCATGCCCGAGGGAGGACTCGAACCTCCGCCGGGACCAGCCGCACAGTCCATGACTGCAGCGCCTCAGACCGCTCGGCTAATCCCGCGCGGCGATCGGAATTCGAATAGATCTTTAGGTTCGCGACAGTTGAGAAGCTCCCTGAAATATTGGTTACACCTCTCAGCAATGTTGGTCTCTTTGGTGGGTATGGCCACAGTGTTGACTTTGACGAAATTTTTGCGGCTCTGATATTTCTTCTTAAAGATGTCAACCTTACGGCACATCTTTCGAGTCTCTTTTTCCAAGAAATCTTGTTGAGTCACCTCTATCATTCATCTGATACACAATCTTTTTGATCTCCTTGGAGTTGCTTTAGTAATTTTCCATACTTCTTCGAACGGTGCTCTGCGTCGTGTAAAATCTTGGCTTCTCTTATCTTGACTAATGTTTTAATGCGTTAATCCCCAAACCACATCTTCTTGTCCATGATCTGCTTCTTGACGACTGCATTTGCCACCTCATTTACAGCATCCTTGACATCTTTCCGTGTTTCTTTTGGGTCCTTCTGTGAATCCTCTTCCTGCAGAAGTTACAATCGGTTACTGAAATGGAACTGAAATTCGTCTTACATTGTAGTATCTTTGATCGTATCGATGCAGTAGCGAGCTTCTTTGTTAAAATGGGTTCGTACTCTGGCTTTGTGCTGTAGGCCTACTTGTAGCCAGCTTTTTACTTAGACGTGGCCGTTCCCACACTGCGCACTATCTTTGCGTCCATCACCCAATTCATTATTTTGAAATTAATTGCAATATGATTTGTCTGATGAACCGTTTTACCTTTTTGTAATACACAAGTTCCTTGTGTGGAAATTTGTGCTACTGATGAACATCTCTTTCGATGTTGCAAAGGTGATGAACCTGATGCCACAGTCGTTACTGAGTTCGTGTAATCTGTGTCTTCCAGTTGTTCAAAGGAATATACCTTCTTTTCTATCAATGCTAATTCATATCGCCCAGTAGGACTCGAGACTTGGCAATTGCTACTCGGAGTGGTATCCACCACTACCTACAATTCTGCATGGAATTGGGGTGTACTTTCTTCTGTGGGGACATGGCAGTTGATAAACGACATTCTGCATCTGCTTGTGTCTATTGTTTACACTGCTATTCTAGAGGTCACTGAATGAGACCCAGATACATTAGCAGCTAGAGCCTTACTCACACGAAATCCCATACATAAATCGTGTCCTGAATCACGGCTTCCATAAAAGACTGCACACTTTTCGACATCATGAATACCAGTATACTTCCAGCGAACTTTCTGTAAAGCAGCTAAATCGATGCTATATCTTTCGACCTTCTTGACCAGAGGCACCTGTTTCATATAAACAAAGAAACCTCGATACCACGTTCTCGGACTTTTCGTCTATTTTCTATCAATAAATTCCGAGGCTTCCTCGTAGTTTGTTTACTGTTACCAAGTTTTCCATGATGGGCTGGCAACCCATCGCCATCCTCCAGCATGGAAGACAAGGGTTTTTGATTTTGGGGTAACCGTCACGCAGATTAACTGCTTTCTCTACAGCTGTCGATATTCATCTCCATTTTCCTCGAAAATGTGTAAGGATGAAGGTGAGGGAGTGGCAAGGTAGGATGATGTGAGGTACACTTCGTTTGGTTCATCGACTGTTCGGCACGCATTTTCACACAGTCTTTTTCTTCTTTTTTTCTGGAAAGCATTATTCCCGAAGGTACGCAATTTTTAATACCAACACCTTATCCTCTTCCTGAGCACAACATCTAACTCATTATAGAGACATGCTTACTTAATTTTTCTGTCTAGCATGTGGTAACTTGCGGCACACAAAATGGAAACCAAACATCCTCGCTATGGTCCTGATGTCAGCTGACGGTGTACGTAGTGTTAAAAATGGTTCAAATGGCTCTGAGCACTATGGGACTTAACATCTATGGTCATCAGTCCCCTAGAACTTAGAACTACTTAAACCTAACTAACCTAAGGACAGCACACAACACCCAGTCATCACGAGGCAGAGAAAATCCCTGACCCCGCCGGGAAACGAACCCGGGCGTGGAAAGCGAGAACGCTACCGCACGACCACGAACTGCGGACGTACGTAGTGTTACATTATGAGTTAGTGTGAGTATAGCGTGTGAGTGTGTGTGTGTGTGTGTGTGTGTGTGTGTGTGTGTGTGTATGTAGTGTGGGCTGTGACTGGGAGTGAGAAATGAATGAACAGTGTAGCTCTAACCTTTTACATTAATTGAAACCATATTGTACGCTAAGGATGAGCCACATGAGGCTCATGTTTTGAACAGACTGACCATGTATCCGAGGGAGGGGCGGTTGGAGGTAACAATCTACATCCGGCCATCCCGATTTACATTTTCTGTGTCTTTTCTAAATTATTTACGTGTTCCATCCCTGTCAAACTAGATGTGTAAGTATGGAAAAGCCTGTAAATACGAACTGTGTAATTTTTGTTGTTCTTCGTTTGAGTCCAATGGGATGTCCAATGGCCTTATGGGGCGATGTATGGACGAATAAAAATACACACAGGCCAATAAAATTCCTACCCACGAAGATGGTGTGCTACAGACACTAAATTTAGCCGACAGGAAGAAGATGCTGTGATATGCAAATAATTAGCTTTTCAGAGCATTCACACAAGGTTGGCGCCGGTGGCGACACCTACAACATGCTGGCATGAGGAAAGTTTCCAACCGATTTCACATGCACACACAGCAGTTGACCGGCGTTGCCTGGTGAAACGTTGTTGTGATGCCTCGTGTAAGGAGGAGAAACGCGTACCATCACGTTTCCGACTTTGATAAAGATCGGATTGTAGCCTATCGCGATTGCGGTTTATCGTATCGCGACATTGCTGCTCCCGTTGGTCGAGATCCAATGACTGTTAGCAGAATATGGAATCGGTGGGTTCAAGAGCGTAATACGGAACGCCGTGCTGGATCCCAACGGTCTCGTATCACTAGCAGTCGAGATGACAGGCATCTTATCCGCATGGCTGTAACGGATCGTGCAGCCACGCCTCGATCCCTGAGTCAACAGATGGGGTCGTTTGCAACACAACAACCATCTGCACGAACGGTTGGACGACGTTTGCAGCAGCATGGACTATCAGCTCGGAGACCATGGCTGCGGTTACCCTTGACGCTGCTTCACAGTCAGGAGCGCCTGCGATGGTGTACTCAACGACGAACCTGAGTGCACGAATGGCAAAACGTCATTTTTTCGGATGAATCCAGGTTCTGTTTAAACCATCATGATGGTCGCATCAGTGTTTGGCGACATCGCGGTGAACGCACATTGGAAGCGTGTATTCGTCATCGCCATACTGGCGTATCACCCGGCGTGATGGTATGGGGTGCCATTGGTTACACGTCTCGGTCACCTCTTGTTCGCATTGACAGCACTTTGAACAGTGGACGTTAAATTTCAGATGTGTTATAACCCGTGGCTCTACCCTTCGTTCGATCCCTACATTTCAGCAGGATAATGCGCGACCGCATGTTGCAGGTCCTGTACAGGCCTTTCTGGATACAGAAAATGTTCGACTGCTGCCCTGGCCAGCACATTCTGTTGTGGATTGGCAAGAGAGCCAACCCGGTACTACTAGAGGAAGCCGAAAGGCACGCGTTTTAGCTCACGCAGGCTGGCGTGAGGTCTGGAACAGGACAAGGAAATTAGACTTAGAAAAAATTGACGTAGCTGGTTTAATACTTAACTTTAATCCATAAATGGTGAACGTCGCTCTTGACGGTACATGTTTTACAGTATCAATAGTAACCGGTAATGGCGCCTTGCTAGGTCGTAGCAAACGACGTAGCTGAAGGCTTTGCTAACTATCGTCTCGGCAAATGAGAGCGTATTTTGTCAGTGAACCATCGCTAGCAAAGTCGGTTGAACAACTGGGGCGAGTGCTAGGAAGTGTCTCTAGACCTGCCGTGAGGCGGCGCTCGGTCTGCAATCACTGATAGTGGCGATACGCGGGTCCGAAGTATACTAACGGACCGCGGCCGATTTAAAGGCTACCACCTAGCAAGTGTGGTGTCTGGCGGTGACACCACACATTCTCCAGATCTCTCACCAATTGGAAACGTCTGGTCAATGGTGGCCGAGCAACTGGCTCGTCACAATACGCCAGTCACTACTCTTGATGAACTGTGGTATCGCATTGCAGCTGCATGGGCAGCTGTACCTGTACACACCATCCAAGCTCTGTTTGACTCAATGCCCAGGAGTATCAAGGCTGTTATTACGGCCAGAGGTGGTTGTTCTGGGTACTGATTTCTCAGGATCTATGCACCAAAATTGCATGAAAATGTAATCACATGTCAGTTCTAGTATAATATATTTGTCAAATGAATACCCGTTTATCATCTGCATTTCTTCTGGGTGTAGCAATTTTCATGGGCAGTATTGTACTACTACTACTACTACTACTACTACTACTACTGTCACTATGGTTGTACATAACTGACTGGGATGGAGAGAAGAGACGGTAATTGCCAGACCTCGCTGCTCTCGAGAAGGGCTGAGCGGGCACGAGCTGCGGTCGCTGGCGTCTCGGCTGGCGGCGCTGTCGGTGCTGGTGCCGGCCGTCGTGCTGAGCGCCGCCTTCTCGGCCAAGCTGGTCTCCTCGCTGGCCGTGCGTCGCGTCGAGAGCGCCTTCTCCACCGTCGACGAGCTGCAGCGGCTGGGCCGCTTCCGCTTCGCCGTTATCGAGCACTCCGCCGCTCACGTCATATTCCTGGTAGGCGGACCCTATCACAGTGCTAATGTCTGCAGGTTGATTGGGGGTTAAAGGACTAAACAGCAAGTTTGTCAGTCCCTCGGTCCAGGGTTGGTTCATCCAGAATTAGGGACTGTCAGTGTTAATGAAGTTCATGGACCAACAGAGACAGAATTAGCGATGACCGCAAAGTACATATTCTGATGATGATGAGAGTACGAGGGAGGGTAAGAGCGAGGCACTGAAAGCAATACTGATACCAGATCTACGCTGACCAGATTTGAAACAGAAGAAACCGGGACACTTGAGTTTGTACTTTATAACTAACTTCATTACTACACATACCTTTCTTGTCACTCTTCGCGGTATGTTGAAATCGATATTAGGCTTATGACGAAGCTGCAACAGCAGAACCCGTAGCAAGGAAGTATCTTCATTTTGTTAACTGGAAAGGAACATGAAGGTACATTGCATATAAATAATATTCTTTTCTTAAGAAATAAAAACATATATACACTACTGGACATTAAAATTGCTACACCAGGAAGAAATGCAGATGACAATCAGGTATTCATTGGCCAAATATATTATACTAGAACTGGCATGTGATTACATTTTCACGCAATTTGGGTGCATAGATCCTGAGAAATCAGTACCCAGAACAACCACCTCCGGTCGTAATAATGGCCTTGATACGCCTGGGCATTGAGTCAAACGATCTGCGATGGCGTGTACAGGTATAGCTGCCCATGCAGCTTCAGCACGATACCACAGTTCATCAAGAGTAGTGACTGGTGTATTGTGACGAGTCAGTTGCTCGGCCACCATTGACCAGACGTTTTCAATTGGTGAGAGATCTGGAGAATGTGCTGGCCAGGGCAGCAGTCTTAACATTTTCTGTATCCAGAAAGGCCCGTACAGGATCTGCAACATGCGGTCGTGCATTATCCCACTGAAATGTAAGGTTTCGCAGGGATCGAATGAAGGGTAGAGCCACGGGTCGTACCACATCTGAAATGTAACGTCCACTGTTCAAAGTGCCGTCAATGCGAACAAGAAGTGACCGAGACGTGTAACGAATGGCACCCAATACCATCACGCTGGGTGATACGCCAGTATGGCGATGACGAATACACGCTTCCAATGTGCGTTCACCGCGATGTCGCCAAACACGGATGCGACCATCATGATGCTGTAAACAGAACCTGGATTCATCCGAAAAAAGAACGTTTTGCCATTAGTGCACTCAGGTTCGTCGTTGAGTACACCATCGCAGGCGCTCTTGACTGTGAAGCAACGTCAAGGGTAACGGCAGCCACGGTCTCCGAGCTGATTGTCCATATTGCTGCAAACGTCGTCGAACTGTTTGTGCAGATGGTTGTTGTGTTGCAAACGACCCCATCTGCTGACTCAGGGATCGAGACGTGGTTGCACGATCCGTTACAGCCATGCGGATAAGATGCCTGTCATATTGACTGCTAGTGATACGAGGCCGTTTGGGATCCAGCACGGCGTTCTGTATTACCCTCTTGAACACACCGATTCCATATTCTGCTAACAGTCATTGGATATCGACCAACGCGAGCAGCAATGTCGCGATACGATAAACCGCAATCGCGATAGGCTACAATCCGACCTTTATCAAAGTCGGAAACGAGATGGTACGCAATTCTCCTCCTTACACGAGGCATCACAACTACTTTTTACCAGGCAACGCCGGTCAACTGGTGTTTGTGTATGGGAAATCGATTGGAAACTTTCCTCTTGTCAGCACGTTGTAGATGTCGCCTCCGGCGCCAACCTTGTGTGACTGCTCTGATAAGCTAATCTTTTGCAAATCACAGCATCTTCTTCCTGTCGGTTAAATTTCGCGTCTGTATCACGTCATCTTCGTGGTGTAGCAATTTTAATGGCCAGTAGTGTATGTATATAGGGTGAAGAAAAGTTTACTCGGACTTCGCAGCGGGATTCCTCACATAGTAGCAGTACAAAAAGTCTCACAAAACTTCGTCCTGCGCACATTTCGGACAATAAATGGACATTAAAGATTGGCAATCTGGCAACCATGTGATCACACGTACTTTGACTTCTTCTGTCAGGAAGGAGACTACTACTGTGCAGTTGGTGCAGTGGATAGTGTTTTGGGTTCGTATGCAGGAGGTGGAGGGTTCGATTATGCGTCGATGCTTATTTGTTTTTATTTGCTGAAAGTAGTCTGGGTCTTAATCATCATACAGCGATTACAGTGGGTCTTCTACAATACATTTACAATTACATGCTACGAACACAGACATGGAAATACGATCGTTTTCACCGGTCAGTTTTTAAAGAAATCTTTCGCACATCGTGGACATGAACTGTTTCGCACCACTGCATCTACTAGATTCCGAACTTGTTTCGTGTGTACCCCCCCCCCCCCCCCCCCCAGTGGTCCCATCGATTAATTGCCACATTCAGGTGCATTTCATTTCGTTCGGGCTTTACGTCACCAATTCTGATGGGACCATTGGGGGAGGGTGCACAGAAAACAGGTTCGTAATCTAGCAGATACAATTCGCGTCCACGACTTTGCAAAAGGCCTCCTTAATAGGTGATCAATGAAAGTGATAGTATTTCCATTTCAGTATTCGCAGTATGTAACTGCTCAAAAATGTTCAAATGTGTGTGAATTCCTGAGACCAATCTGCTGACGTCAACGGTCCCTAGACTTACACACTACTTAAACTAACTTACGCTAAGAACAACACAGCACACCCATGGCCCAGGAAGAACTCGAACCTCCGGCGGGAGGGGCCTCGCAGTCCGTGACATGGCGCCTCAAACCGCGCGGCCACTGCGCGACTATGTAACTGCGAATGTTTTGTAAAAGACTTACTGTAATCGCTATATGACGATTAAGATGCCAAATGCCGTACCACACACACTACCTTTAGCAAATGAAAACAAGCAAGCCTTAACTCAGAATCGAAGCCTCGACTTCCTGCATGCTAACCCAAAACGCTATCCACTGCACCAACTGCGCAACACTACCTTGCTTCCTGACACAGGTAATTACTGTACGTGTGATTACAGTGTTGCTGGATTGCCAATCTTTGATGTCCATTTACAGCCCGAAATATGAGCAGCTCGAAATTTTTGCCAGTACGTGAGGAATCGCGCTGCGAAGTCCGAGTGCGCGAATTTTTCTTCACATGTATATTAGTGTAATAGCCTGGGTATATTTTCTGCAGTGTTGTCACTTACTAGGTTCTTTGATACAATTTGTTATTCCTACAAAACCGTGTGTTTTACTGATCAGTAATCAGATTCAAATTATACATTTAATATTAAAATTTAAGACTTCGTTTGACTGTAAACTGCTAGGACAAGTGTGCATACACGCCAAGGAAAACTCAATAAGCGCTGCTAATGCACGCTGCATCGGTCACACTCTTCTCAAAATTAATTTCCGTGTGGCTGCAGTCCATTTAGAAGAAATGGTTTAAGTGATGCTTCTTTTACATCTCCTTTAGTTTTGGTTTTACTCGTCTCGAGGGCCATAAAGTAGAATAACAGCAAGTTAGAGGGGGGCGGGGAGGGGGGCAGGTAATACCTGCTTTTCTTTTCAAAGTATCTCTTGCTCTTTCTTTAGGCACGAGACGAGTGAAACCAAATGCGGTAGGCCTATAGGGGCTATTGCGAAAATATATATTTCTACGAAGCTGTACTTCGAGGATACTAGTTTTTAGAAATATTTAAGTAAGTGAGAAATATCATTGCACGCATTTTGTTTCTCAATTAAAAACCGGCATAGGTATGTGTCTCGAATGATTTTCTCGGGACACCAAGACATTTATGTTAAAACGGGACTGTCGCGATCAGCCTAGCCAGAGCCCAGAAAGAATTTATGGAGAAGTGTATGGATAGGGCCGATACGGAGGTAAGAGCAGACGAAGAGCACATCCAGTAGCGAGAAAAGCCACACTCCACGTACGATACCCGACAGTCCGTTGAAGGGCGAAGACACTTGCAGAAAGTCTTTAGTCTGATGATTCAGAACGGTTAACGTGAGAAGACTAAAAATGTAATGGGCATTAGTTGGATGATCAATAATTAAAAAAAAAAGGAGGGAAATTGTTAAGGCAGCAGACGGGCGTTCCTGGTGCTCTGCATGTATCCACCCACATCTATTCAACTCCTGTTCCAGTTAAAGAGCACCCACTGTTCAACAGAGTGCTATCTCTAAAATACACTCCTGGAAATGGAAAAAAGAACACATTGACACCGGTGTGTCAGACCCACCATACTTGCTCCGGACACTGCGAGAGGGCTGTACAAGCAATGATCACACGCACGGCACAGCGGACACACCAGGAACTGCGGTGTTGGCCGTCGAATGGCGCTAGCTGCGCAGCATTTGTGCACCGCCGCCGTCAGTGTCAGCCAGTTTGCCGTGGCGTACGGAGCTCCATCGCAGTCTTTAACACTGGTAGCATGCCGCGACAGCGTGGACGTGAACCGTATGTGCAGTTGACGGACTTTGAGCGAGGGCGTATAGTGGGCATGCGGGAGGCCGGGTGGACGTACCGCCGAATTGCTAAACACGTGGGGCGTGAGGTCTCCACAGTACATCGATGTTGTCGCCAGTGGTCGGCGGAAGGTGCACGTGCCCGTCGACCTGGGACCGGACCGCAGCGACGCACGGATGCACGCCAAGACCGTAGGATCCTACGCAGTGCCGTAGGGGACCGCACCGCCACTTCCCAGCAAATTAGGGACACTGTTGCTCCTGGGGTATCGGCGAGGACCATTCGCAACCGTCTCCATGAAGCTGGGCTACGGTCCCGCACACCGTTAGACCGTCTTCCGCTCACGCCCCAACATCGTGCAGCCCGCCTCCAGTGGTGTCGCGACAGGCGTGAATGGAGGGACGAATGGAGACGTGTCGTCTTCAGCGATGAGAGTCGCTTCTGCCTTGGTGCCAATGATGGTCGTATGCGTGTTTGGCGCCGTGCAGGTGAGCGACACAATCAGGACTGCATACGACCGAGGCACACAGGGCCAACACCCGGCATCATGGTGTGGGGAGCGATCTCCTACACTGGCCGTACACCACTGCTGATCGTCGAGGGGACACTGAATAGTGCACAGTACATCCAAACCGTCATCGAACCCATCGTTCTACCATTCCTAGACCGGCAAGGGAACTTACTGTTCCAACAGGACAATGCACGTCCGCATGTATCCCGTGCCACCCAACGTGCTCTAGAAGGTGTTAGCCAACTACCCTGGCCAGCAAGATCTCCGGATCTGTCCCCCATTGAGCATGTTTGGGACTGGATGAAGCGTCGTCTCACGCGGTCTGCACGTCCAGCACGAACGCTGGTCCAACTGAGGCGCCAGGTGGAAATGGCATGGCAAGCCGTTCCACAGGACTACATCCAGCATCTCTACGATCGTCTCCATGGGAGAATAGCAGCCTGCATTGCTGCGAAAGGTGGATATACACTGTACTAGTGCCGACATTGTGCATGCTCTGTTGCCTGTGTCTATGTGCCTGTGGTTCTGTCAGTGTGATCATGTGATGTATCTGACCCCAGGAATGTGTCAATAAAGTTTCCCCTTCCTGGGACAATGAATTCACGGTGTTCTTATTTCAATTTCCAGGAGTGTAGAACATAGGATCCGGCAGTCCGGCAGACAAGAGACAAACCTAAAAGAAATTAAAACAGAGTAAGGGTTCAAAGAGTGAGATAGTCAAGGAGGTAGGTAGGATTCTGAGTCCTCCACATCCAGCATACAGCGGGAGCTGTCACAGTCTCGACTACCCAGCCACTGCTCCAAAGGTAGCTTAAAACCTATGCCTGAAAATAAAAACCACTTTCACAGAGAAAACGGAGAACAATTTCAACCGATCGTGAATCGTCTGCCAATATATGAGACAAAGAATTCGGAAGGTGGCATTACACCAGAATATGAAATCCTGTATGTAAGACTCAACGACTACAATGTGTGTGTGTGTGTGTGGGGGGGGGGGAGTAGTTCATTATGCAAAATAAAACATTAGGGAAGCCTGGTATGACCAATGCGGAGGAGACAGGACAATGGATTCCATCCGGGAGGAACAGATGGAGGACCTGCACGCAATGCGGATTACAAAAAGGGGCAGTAGCCAAACAGATGTCATTTCATCTACGAGTGAACAGAGATTGTAGCTGCACCCTCAAATCCGCATGTGGGATCCTCAAAGCGAATGGGGAACGAGTAAAACAGACAACAGGTCGACTAGTGTAACATTGGCCAACGGCCTGAAGATTGCTCATTGAGTCATTACATATTACAACGCGGCAAGTGTTCCTTAATTGCTACCCTAATGCAGTTTATCTTGTACATCAGAATAATTATTATTTATCTTTTGCATATGGTTTTCAACCGAACATGTTTCATCAACACCACTCGCCATTATAAACCATGGATGCGGCATGTAACAAACGCGAAACTGACGTGAAGGGGACCTCATGCTTGCATAAGAAGAGTATTATCGAAGGAGAAACTTTTACCAGCATCTGCCGGAATTCGATGTTGGGTAGGATCAAGTGCTATCGAGACTTCATTTTATCTTTCCGTGAAATTGCTGTGCGCATGGGCCACGACCGCACGATTTTTATGTGAGGGTTAGATGAGCGACACTCAGTGCCATGTGGGACGTCAGCAGCCCTACGTCACTAGCCCCTGAGAGGAACAAGGTGTTGTTTGCTTGGCTGTGCAGGATTTCGCCTAATACAACTGACATGCGGCAGTTGACCCTTTGCCCTTACGCCTTACGTTACCCGCTAACAAACGATTCGCCTCAGTGGCCATCTATCCCAGTCAGTCGGACTAAGAAAACACTCAGAGCTTGTATTACTAGATCAGTCATTAAGACTGCTCTCCATTTATTGCCGTCCGCGAGGCTTACGCTTGTGGAATGCTACGGACAGGGCGGCCAGTATTCTTTCCCCACCTACCAACAACCACCCTCCTATTTAATACTGCATCTGACTCGTGAACGCCAGAGCCGGCGTTCTGTGCGGCGGAATGTGTTTTCGCACGACTCAAACCTCAAGCTATCCTTCAGTGACGGCCACGTACTCTTTTGGATGTAGCCTATTGAATACATCATGGACACTCATGTCTTACTCCCCGAAAACAATTTAAAAAGTAACCACAATGTCATGAACACTTTAGAGCTGGAGAAGCTGCCCTCCTTTCAGCGGGATACTAAGGAACGTGGATGCCCTCTACGGAGAACAGCAGGTGACATCGCTTTCCTGGCTTACATATTAATATGATGTATCGCAAATAGTAAAATTCTGCGTTATGGCCGATTTATCACCATCCTCCCACAGCCACTGTTGAGGCTTCGTAATCTCGTATACTGATGACGCGATGGAAATTTTTCAGAAACGTATCTAGTCCCTTCGAAATTTCGTGCTGTGACTTAAAAGATCTGAGTGCAGCACGTGGGAGGTTTTCTCGTCATACGAAATCCCTGGTCATAAATTATGTGTGGTTCTGTTATCCTGATCATTTTTGTGCTGTCACATACTTAACAAGCGGTAAAAATGTTTATTGGAATCAGTGAATGTTTTTTGATGTTTTAACTCTGCCAAACGTTAGGTTCTACCACAGAAAGAGTAGTAAATATCGATAAGATAGACGAGATACATTTTATGAATCTATTTTGTGTCCTTTTGAAGATGGCCAGCGGACGAAAAGATATTTGTGGTCCAGATTAACATATAATTAAATTATACATGGTGAAATACATAGCACGTAACATCCCTTTTATTTTGTAAACGGTGTCAGCTACCGAAACGAGGTTTTCCGAAATTGATAGTAGGCTGAGGAGTACGTAATGTTTTTTTATGGAAAATCAGTTGAGATATTGAAACAGATATGTAATTTAACGGAACCGTACAGTTTTCATAACTGCATTCAGTAGCTCTTGGAAAGACAGTTACATAAAATAGCACTCGGGGGAAAGCAGAGCTCTCGTGCCAGGCTCCTTCGTTATATGCTGGAAGACAGGCCTATTCTATCACGATGAAACCTCACTTCCTATACGACACAGATACAAGGTCAACTATAATTTTTGTACATGGAGCTACGGCATATGCTAGGTTAGGTTCTGACGCATTAGATGGGACTTAGGAAAACTATTTCGAGTGTGTGCATATTTCCATGATTTTGTGGAAACAACTACAGTTACGACAGGCAGTTTTCCCTTCAAACCAATACCTTGTTTCTTACTTATCAAGCGTCGTCCTTCATACTTTATAATGATAAACAGCCCTATTCACGAAAAACAGCTTGTATTAACTTACGAAAAAAACATGATTATTAGTACTACTCGAAACTGTAATTAGATGGAATACACTATAAATAAACTAAAAATTTTTATTCAGAATGATTGACAGAGACATAGATGAACAGATGAAAGTACTGGGTGATCAAAAAGTCAGTATAAATTTGAAAACTGAATAAATCACGGAATAACGTAGATAGAGAGGTACAAATTGACACATGCTTGGAATGACGTGGGGTTTTATTAGAACCAAAAAAATACAAAAGTTAAAAAAATGTCCGACAGATGGCGCTTCATCTGATCAGAATAGCAATAATTAGCATAAAAAAGTTAGACAAAGCAAAGATAATGTTTTTTACAGGAAATGCTCAATATGTCCACCATCATCCCTCAACAATAGCTGCAGTCGAGGAATAATGTTGTGAACAGCACTGTAAAGCATGTCCGGAGTTATGGTGAGGCATTGGCGTCGGATGTTGTCTTTCAGCATCCCTAGAGATGTCGGTCGATCACGATACACTTGCGACGTCAGGTAACCCCAAAGCCTATAATCGCACGGACTGAGGTCTGGGGACCTGGGAGGCCAAGCATAATGAAAGTGGCGGCTGAGTACACGATCATCACCAAACGACGAGCGCAAGAGATCTTTCACGCGTCTAGCAATATGGGGGTGGAGCGCCATGCTGCATAAACATCGTACGTTCCAGCAGGTGTTTATCATCCAGCCTGGGGATGATGCGATTCTGTAACATATCGGCGTACCTCTCACCCGTCACAGTAGCAGTTACCTGCTGTCCAGCGCCATCTATCGGACATTTTGTGAACTATGTTTTTTTTTTTTGGTTCTAATAAAACCCCATGTCATTCCAAGCATGTGTGTCAATTTTTACCTCTCTATCTACATTATTCCGTGATTTATTAGGTTTTCAAATTTATGCTGACTCTTTGATCACCCGGTACATGCCCCTTAGCGTAGTGTCATTTGCTGGAAACCTCATTTCGGTATCTGGAACCGTTCATGAAATAAAATGGGCGTTACGTCTTACTTGAGTCTACATGTGTAAGTGCAACTACGGCTGCTGCATCTCATTCTGCGTTCCTACTATATGCTTCCACGATCTATTTTAGGTTGTGTCGGATGTTATTCCGAACACGCACTTTACTTACCATAGTGAGCAGACGCAGAGCTCTGGTTTGTGTGCGGCAGACGTCTAGCGACGAGACGCTGCGCGCCATCTACTGGTCACCGCTGCTGGTGCTGCCGTCGCGCGCCGCTGCCCTGCACTGGGTGTGCTCCGACTCGAGCCACGTGCTCATCGACGGCGGCTCCTACCTCTCCGGACACCTCGGCGACATCGCCTGCACGCTGATGGCCGTGCCGCTGGACATGCCCGGCATCACCATCACTGCCGCCGTCGCCCCAAACAGCTCCTACGGCGACTTCTTCAACTACGTGTACGTATATACGTGTATATGTCTTCTCACTCATACCTGACCTTTTGGACAAAAGACGCTCTGTCTTTTAGCTGCAGCAGTAATTTTCCAGCTCTCTACTGTCCGAAAGCAACTCCGACTTGTACTTACAGCAGACAGGATAGAGACAATCCTCTAACCACTAAGTGGTAAAATTGCAACTAATGTATCTCTGACAGACTTCTGTAGTTTTAACAGTCTTCCGCAACATATATCAGTGAATTGTATTATATGTGCAATGATGTTTACACTTTCGTATTGCAAAGAGAGCTACTGCATCTTTACGAAAGTGATCACTTAAAAAGTGGATAAACAATGTGTTCTGGAATTGAAGCCTGGTGTGTATAGTTCTAGTCCGGTTGGGCCAAGTAGGAACAACTGTATATGACAAGTGCATCGTGAACTGTCGTAAGTTCTCTTATCTCACGCGATATTTGAAAAATATAATTTGGGTGGGACTCTAACATGTTATCTTCTGCAGTGTTGCCAGCACTGGAGGCATGATAGCGTCATAACCCACGTAGGTGAACATATTTGTCGGCGAGCCCAGTTGTCGTACTACTTAATTGTTTTTATAGGTCGACATGGCGCAGCTGTAAGGCACTAGACTCGTATTCAGAAAGAAGGCTCTTCAAATTCCCGTCCAGACACCCAGCTTTAGATTTTCCAATATTTTCTTAAATAGCATAAGCCGAATTCCCGGGATAGATTACTTTGAAAAGGTTTGGCCAACTTACTTCCTCATCCTTCACCGAACGAAGCTTGTGTTCCGTCGACGGAACGTTAAACCATAATTTTCGTTCCTTTTTCTCTTCCTTATTGTAATGAACTCCGTGTAGAACGACAATGTGAGGTATTCATGGGATGAAGATTTAATTTGAAGAGAGGATGATGGCTCGGTAAAGAATCATTTCACACTAAAATAAGACAGTGCTTATGAAAAGTTA
This sequence comes from Schistocerca cancellata, assembly GCF_023864275.1. Taxonomy (NCBI): domain Eukaryota; kingdom Metazoa; phylum Arthropoda; class Insecta; order Orthoptera; family Acrididae; genus Schistocerca; species Schistocerca cancellata. Next base: position 955,840,522 of record NC_064626.1, read on the forward strand.
GAATTTGAGCTTTTGATATTTGATAACAAAGCTTGTGGCTGGCTACTTCCGCTGTCTCACAGTATTTTGATCACTAAATAGAGCAGGTTGTAATTCTGAATGCAGGTCTGTTACCGTCTGGAGACAGTTTACGGTTGTCACAGGTAGGAATTTTATTCTGTTAGTATGGGTGTGAGCTGAAATCGTTCTTGGGAACGGATAGAGATGGAGGGAAAAGTCAATGCCTGTAGGCCAAGAATGCTAACAGGTTAATTAAATCCTAGAAAGATGGTACGCCGAATGTTCGACGTTATCGTTCTGCGAGTTCATCAACTGTAAGTGCTAAGCGAGGACACGGGTCGGTTCGTTAAATTCATTCATTCATTCGCTCATCGCATTCTCTAAGTCCCACCATAAAGAAAAGTCTTCAGGGATGCGAAACAAGTGAAGTTATACATTGAAAGGTAACGCTGGTGTGGACTGTTTAAATGATTGATTGTGTTGGCATAATTTTAGTGTTCAAACGACATTTACTTTTTCTAAAAAGAACAGACATAAATTATGCTAAACACGTTACTGATTGAATACCGTAAACAACTAACAGATGGTTTAAGTCTACACTGAAGCCGGCCGGTGTGGCCGAGCGGTTCCAGGCGCTTCAGTTTGGAACCGTGCGACCGCTACGGTCGCAGGTTCGAATCCTGCCTCGGGCATGGATGTGTGTGATGTCCTTAGGTTAGTTAGGTTTAAGAAGTTCTAAGTTCTAGGGGACTGATGACCTCAGATGTTAAGTCCCATAGTGCTCAGAGCCATTTGAACCATTTGAACTACACTGAACAAGGACTTTGGGTTGGCAAAGACGGTTTAACTTTGGCCCTAAAAATGTGGATAAAGCAATCTGGATGGATCTGACGCTGAGCATACTTTGATTGATAAAATCTACTGTAGTTTCTCTACATAGGTGCAGCTGAGAGCAAGTGGCGATTGAGAGTTGTACGCCCTGACAATGCCGGAGCGGCAGTACGTTACCCTGCTTGCTTCGTGCGGCGATGTAAATTGCATCTTGCGAGATGTGTGCGGCGGAGGCGAGACGTCGTGGCAGCACGTGTGAATCGATCGCGGCCACGAAACAAATGGAAAAATCTCACGGTCTAGCGATCAGGCAGACGGATCGCAATTTACTCTCTACCAGAGCCCTGAAATCACAGTAGATTTCAGTGTTTGACAAGCCCGTTCGCTGGTCGTACCAAGGACCAATTTCGCTCTCTTATACGACAGAACGCACAAGGATACCAAATGTCAAGACTGGTAAACCAAAAATGATTAAGTGTGCCCTCGGCAAACGAGCAGACCGAGACGTTTGAAGTCTCACTGTCGGTACAGTAAGAACTTCACCACAGGCTCCCCAGTCCAAACTACTCGCAAGTGAAGTCAGTCTCAGAACAGGTCCCAAGTACCAACCACACATGCCAAAGCTTCGACCAGCGGTGCTTCCAGACCAAAGTCCAGCACCCGAGTGCTTCGCACTTCTCCAGAAAAAAATTCCGTTTTCCCGCAAAGTGCGTGCAAGACACCGCCTTCACCCCATCTTAAGCCAATCACAGGGATCTAGAGATGCTAAATCTCTGTTACACACGACAGCACAAACTCATGTCGAAGCAGGGCAAGAGTTAAGAAACCTGTGTCTCTGGAAAAAAAAGAAACCGCCAATTACTGGCTTTTTTAAGTTTTCGCAGAGGGGGAAGATGATTTTCTCCGAAGTCGTGTCGCGTCCCACGGCAACAATCTTAACCCTGCAGTGGTCGTGCGGGATATTGTTTCACTGTAGGTCGCGTGGCGTCTCACAGACACCATAAGCATTATTGCGCCAACAGTGTACATTTAGTTCAATCTGTTCAAGTTTATATTTATAAAGAACTAATCAAGTACTATAAAAGGGATGAGTACTTTATGACCAATGGAAAATAATTTTTTATTTTTTATTTTTAAGTATAAATGTGCTTCACAAAACTGTTGACTGTCACATTACGTAATTTTTAATGCCTTTCATCACAAAGGTGAAAAACTATCATACACTTTTCAAAAAATTGCATTACAGTATTTGCATAGAAACGTTGCTAATTAATTGCGTTGTACAAATTATGACAGAAACATCACACTCAGAAAGCACTGCTGTCAGCAGTCAGCACATACTTGCTCGCATGTTGTACACTCAAAAATTTCTTACAGCTGCGGCGTCTGTACTTGGTGTATAGATAGGTTGGACAGTAGCTGCATCTGGAAAAAGATTCTGAATATCTTGTCTGAGAGTTCTTGGCAACGATAAGCACTGGGAACGTTGACGGAAGTAATCGTCAGCTAGATTACGTGCCAGAAGTTTCAGAAACTCATTGCGCCTGTTGTGAGCACTGCTGTTATTTGCACGGTATATTATTTGCGCATTTATACCTGCAATATTCATCACGGCATAAAAAATCACCATTGGCCATGTGATGGTTTCTCTTGGTACATTGTAAGTGCTGCATAGCTTATCGACAGTATCAACTACTGATTTGGTTGCATTATAAAATGTTATCCTTTCTCGCTTTTTCTCATCGCCAGAAATAGCATCAATTGCGCTATCGTGATGCATTGTGGATAGTATCAGAACCATCTTGTTTTCCTTGGTGACATACGACATTGGAAGTGAGTTTTTCTGAAACCCAAACAGTGTTGTTATTATTTCCCTTTTTCTTGTTTGCGTAAACTCTGGCGGAATCTCAGGTTTATTCTTCCTCATAGTTCCAACCAGAGTAAGATTCTTCTGAAGCAAGTAATCAGCCAAATTTAATGTTGTGAACCAATTGTCTACAGTTATATTACGTCCAGTTCCTGGGATCTCATTAGTGAGACGTTTCACAACATCTTTTGGTTTGTTGCTAACTGCAAATGGCCATGTAGGCTGCTTACCAGCGCAAATTTCCAGGTTGGCTGTGTAATACATACCAGCATCCACCAAAGCAAATATTTTCAGCCCATACTATTTGATTTTCTAGGGATGTACTGTCTGAAGAAACACTTGTCCCTGAAAGCTTCCAGCTTTTCATCAATAGTACAGTACTCCCCAACAGAATACTCCCCAACAGAATAAACAAGTTTACAATTTTCCACAACAGAAGAAAACACCTCACGTATGGTGGCTAAATTATCCACCTTCTTCCTTTCCCCTCGGGTATCCTAGCTGTCGAACCTCAAGCAATACAACGGGAACCTAAATCGTTTTTGAGTCATTATCAGATGACATAACTCAATTCCCATTTTATTGGCTGCCCATATATCTTGGGTGTTAGTATGGTTATCTTTTCTTGCAGCACATAAACACAATATTTTACTTCAGATACGTCTGTCAGTTGAGCATCCTTTTCTCTGAAATAATTTTTCTGTTCTCAGAAATATTTTTATTTGTGTGATCAACAATACTTGAAAGTAATTCACCATCGAAAAATAATTCCCACTTTCCATCGGTGTTCTGGCGTTCTTAGCGGTTCCTTTCACTCCTGGTAAACGAGTAACAATGTTTTGTCGTCGAGTACGAACATTTTTTGGGGGACACACTTTTGACCATTTTGTGGATTTGTTTCTTCCTAGAAAACATTCATCAACATGATCATCACTGTCACTCTCACTGGAGTCCACATCTTGCTCAGTGTTCAAATCTTCTTCTCTTGTTTCCACATTGTCTTCTACCACATCACTGTAAATATCAAACTCATCATACAATTCATCTTTTTCCTCCAAAAGCAGTCAGAGTAGAATTTCCCTAACACGTTCATTTTCCAAATTGTAGGTTTTCTGCGAACTCGTGTTGCAGCAGAAGGTAAAAAAAATACCTCTTAGCAACAGCTGTTACTAACAAGTATTAAAAACTACTACATTAAATAAAAAAATAATATATACCTTCAGTAACGGCAAAGGTGGCATGGCATCTGGTAGACTCCAGCGATACAGCTCTGGAAACAATCTCTTCCCTCCAACACTGTATGGCGACTAATACGATATTGATGTGCTGAATGTGTCTGTATTTAGTTAACTGAAAGGTAGATGGCACCACACGTCCGCCAGTGTATCGGTTGAACAACAGTGTGTGAATGAAGTGCAGCTGGCGTCTGTCAGATGCTGTGCGACCACTCCAGGGATAAAGATCTTTATCAAAATCGCCTGTGCCTTAGAGCTTGTTAGTCCTAGCTATGGGGTTTAATAAAGATTCTATCTCTAAACATTTCTCAGACTCCGGAGTTTCTTATAAAACTGAGGCAGCCAATGGAAGTGGTTCACAGGCCTATTTGCAGTATCGACAAACATTAAAACTTGTGAATTTGTATTACACGTGGCTCTGCACACAAAGCCTGGTTTATGGCTCCACTGTGTAGATGCATTCCTTCAGAATGTTGCCCCCAGCCCAAGCTTCAGCTGGGGCCACAACAGGTATCATGGCATTGTTCTGCTGGACACCTGTCTCGATGAGCAGTTGCCCTGTCTGCCCTGTAAGGCTGTGGGCCTGTCTGGCAAGATTTATTAAGGGGTGAGCTCGCCGCCAATTACTTTCAACTCTCAACATGCCATTTCTACGAGCTAAGAACCACAAAATACGTCATGCTTTTAGCGCCCGACCAGGCTCTATCAATGTCAGCTCAGGCTGTTAACTTTCTAGAGTCTCAAACAAGGTGCGTCAGGTTGTAACAAAATCTTTAATAATTTTCGGTATGCGAAAAATCGGCGAGGGAGTAACTTGTCATCTCTTAGCATCAACAGACTACTTCTGTAAATATTAAAGACAAATTATGATTAGTGCTTGTCTACTCACACTGACAATTCCTTCTGAATTGTTTTACATATGCACGAGGTTTGCAACTTAAATAGTGGCAACTATTTACTTACAACCGATGCAAAAGAGTTACATGTTTGCACCTGTTACTGTCCTTCAAAGTAGTCACCAGCGTTGTGTAGGACCCGTTGCCAGCGATGTGGAAGGCATAGTATACCGTTAGCAGAGCCTTTTCTGTTGATGGTGCGAATGGGGTGGTCTACTGCCTGTCGAATCTCTGGAACAGTTCTGAAGCGAATGCCACAAAGTGGTTCCTTCATCTTCGGAATAAAATTAAAGTCACAAGGAATTAAGTCTGGGGAGTATGGTGGATGGTACAGTACTTCCCACTCCCATCGACCGAACGGAGCAGCCACAGCTTGTGCTGTATGCGCCCGCACGTTGTTGGGCAAAATTATGGGTGGGTTGCGCAGTAAGTGTCGCCGTTTCTTCCGCAAAGCTGGTCACAGGTGATGCTCCAAAAACGAATAGTAATACTGTGCATTGACGGTCTACCATGGAGGAACGTAATTGCGTTAGGATAACACCATCGCGGTCGTACACGAGAATCACCATAACATTAGACCGCTCCATTCGCACCATCAAAAGAACAGGATCTGCTAAAGGCAGACGGGTTCTACACGATGCTGGTGACTACTTTGAAGGACAGTAACTGCTGAAAACATGTAACTCTTTTGTATCGGCTGTGAATAAATAGTTGCCACTATTTAAGTTCCAACCCTCGTATATTAGGTAAAATAACTGCATTCAGGAAAAAATCACTGCTCCTTCTTTTATATTACTTAGCTGCTGTTTATATCTAGTACTTCAAGTAAACCATTTACTTTATGCTGACTACCCACTACCCACTACAATACAGACAGTAGAGTCATGTGGAATTAACAACTCTGACGCCAAATGATCTGATGAATTGTAGAACGACGAGGTACCTAACAGGGTTCAGCATAATGTTCAGTAACGAAATTTACACAATCTTCTTATTACACATTGCTGTGGAGTAAATAATTTTTCAGTGGAAAAAGGACCTACTTAATAGGTGGACCATGATGAACCACGAGGAACGGGGTTCAATGACAGAATCTAAATACAGTGAGTTTCAAAATCTGTCTGCTAAACTTCGAGGGGACGTCTAAGGTGACCTGAGGAACAAAATGAGGATAGGAACCCGTGTCTGGAAACGGTATCGAACGTCGCTAGAGAGCGTAAAAGTTATAGGAGCGGCCCCTTGTATATACACTCCTGGAAATTGAAATAAGAACACCGTGAATTCATTGTCCCAGGAAGGGGAAACTTTATTGACACATTCCTGGGGTCAGATACATCACATAATCACACTGACAGAACCACAGCCACATAGACACAGGCAACAGAGCATGCACAATGTCGGCACTGGTACAGTGTATATACACCTTTCGCAGCAATGCAGGCTGCTATTCTCCCATGGAGACGATCGTAGAGATGCTGGATGTAGTCCTGTGGAACGGCTTGCCATGCCATTTCCCCCGTCCCAGGTCGACGGGCACGTGCACCTTCCGCCGACCACTGGCGACAACATCGATGTACTGTGGAGACCTCACGCCCCACGTGTTGAGCAATTCGGCGGTACGTCCACCCGGCCTCCCGCATGCCCACTATACGCCCTCGCTCAAAGTCCGTCAACTGCACATACGGTTCACGTCCACGCTGTCGCGGCATGCTACCAGTGTTAAAGACTGCGATGGAGCTCCGTATGCCACGGCAAACTGGCTGACACTGACGGCGGCGGTGCACAAATGCTGCGCAGCTAGCGCCATTCGACGGCCAACACCGCGGTTCCTGGTGTGTCCGCTGTGCCGTGCGTGTGATCGTTGCTTGTACAGCCCTCTCGCAGTGTCCGGAGCAAGTATGGTGGGTCTGACACACCGGTGTCAATGTGTTCTTTTTTCCATTTCCAGGAGTGTATTTGCCAATCTGAAAACAGAATTCACACGAAGTTATCCCTCTTCTTAAATTAATATATCCAGCAGCTGCCTTCCTGTTATTTTATAAAAATCCTAACTTTTTGAGAGCGCAGCTGTATACAAAGTACAAGTTGACTCTTGCAAAGAAGAAAACAACAAATGACCACTGTCAGCATTGATATTTATTTACACTTATAGTCAGTAGCGTACTAATTATTTCTTTAGAAGGGGGGGGGGGGGGTAAGCAAACCCAGTTACTGAGCAATGGGTTATGGAGGAATTTTCTTGCAATACTACACCTGGCTCAAGTGTATGCGTCCAAATTTTAGGTTTCCTGCAACTTACAAGAATTGTTCCATCTTAGTTCTGGATACGATGTTACAGTTACGTAGTTTACGAGTTTAACTTATATTGTTACATACTGATTATCGACACCTTTGTTGATTGAACCTTTGCTTGCTTTGTTGTAGTGGTAGGGAAAGCTTATTCACTGACCATTGTTAATTATTTCCGGAACATTTCTTCGCATTTTCCTGCTTGTATCCTTGGGGTTGACGTGTTTGCCACTGATACGGATAGTGAAGCGAGTTCTGAGTATTACTGTGTAAATCCAGGCACTGTTTTGTTGCTTTATATTTGGTGCCCCCTTTAACCCAAAAGCACTTCCACTGCATCAGAAATAACTGACATCTTTTCGCAAAAACTCTTGGGTACGCCATAGCTCCGGCCCCTCTCCCCTACCCACCCATAAAAATTTCACTCAGCTGTGTGGGAATATAATTAATTTACGTTCTTCAAAGAATTACTGAGAACAATCAGTATCTAGCTAGGAGATTTATGACAAATAAATTATATAAAATAATTACATACTTTTCACCATAAAGGTTCACTCATATCATCTCGAAACTGCAAATCAAATGTGTGTGTCTTTATCTCTATATAGAAAACTGGAGAAAAATCACATTTCATGTTCGTTACCAGAGCAACAATGCATAGCGATGTAGCTATGGCTTGAAGGCATGATGGTCATAAAGGAAGGGAAAAGGGGGGAGTGTTAGAATACTGCCTCGCCTCACATTTGAATCAGTAATTGTAAAAACAACATTAGTCCAAAAAAGTAAATTTTCCAGGAGAAGCAAAAAACTGTATACAGGCTAAATAATTGACAGTAGGATAAATCCATTAATTTTAATATTGACTGTGTATGTTAGGTAAGCTTTAACAGTAAAACAAAGCACTTTAAATGAAATAACTTTGCACGAACGATTTTTTTTAATTTTACGGACTTATGTTGTTAGTGCAGGATGAACATTTTGGACAGACGTTTTAACATCAACATTTGTTTATGTTATCAAAAATTACTTTATTGTATAAATTTAATATACAATATTACTTGTACATTGCCTAATATTGTTTTACAGAGAAATAGAAAAATATTGTTAATGTATGCACACACTGTATGGAAAGACTGAAGATATGACGATGTAAATTGTGACATCAAGAATTAAATTTCTTATTTCACCTAACAGGACAATGAAGGATAAACACTACACTATACAGGCTATTTTACACCAAAAATTTATTATGAATCATCTTCAGGAGTGTCCACAGTAGGCCGCTCAGTCAATTCCAGATAAAAGGCATTGTGCTCATCAGGAATATGTTGCATTAATTGTCCCACATCTTTCAATTTTTTGACATTGATTGCAACTTTGTTATTATATGCAATTTCTGCAGGCAACTTTGGTTCTGTCTGTAATGAATGTCGCAATGAAAAGCGGTGTTTTACGAGACCATCAATATGATAGTAACTATCAACTTTACCTGGAAACATTTCACTGTGATGGAAGCTCATAAATGAGGACACTGTGAATTTCACTTTACTGCTTTTGTCCACATTCGTCCTATAACTGTCGGCAGACAAACAGGATCGCTTATAAAATTTGGGCCACCATTTTTTGTAACCCAAAATCTCTTCCATGGTAACAAGCTTTACATTAATATTATGTTTTTTGGATGATGTCACCATACATTGAACATACTCATACAAAGAATACATTCTGTCTTTTCTTCTTATCACCCGCTTTATGGAAGCAACTGTACGATCACATGATAAAAATGAATGGCCACGCACAGGAAAATGCTGGAGTACATCTTTGAATCTGCCAGAACTTACAAGGCAGTTCATTACCCTAACCACTGTGTTCTTATTTTTCGCAGGGCACCCATCTGAGAACAGGTGTAATTCAGTAACACTATCAAGTATCTCTGTGTTGATGTAATCAACCAAAAACGAGCATACTTTCTTTAGGTCCTTTGTGGGCAGTACCTTCGTGGTACAGATATACCTTGGGTTTGTTGCTCTTTAGGTCTGTAATACAGAATGCATTAACGTTAATTTGCCGTAAATAAAAAGCTTCCTGTACTGGGAGCTTAGGCAACTGCAGATTTTGCATACTACCACATGCTCATTTTCTGCACACTTTTCCTTAACAGCATCCGTCTTTAAACAGAATTTTTTGCTTCTTCTTTTATGTACCATGATTTTCGCTACAGCCACACGCTTTGCAGTATCGTTCAATGATGGACTCTTAATCTTCACTGAAAGTGACTCACAAGAGCAGCAAGTATCGATTTGCGGCCGCCCAAAGCGTAAGTTAAAACGCTCATTGAAAACCCTTAAATAAATTCCATATGACACTCTGGTATGAGGATATAACTTCATGAACAGTTCGTACATACTTTTTACAGATAATTCAGGATTTGAGTAATACATTTCTTTGCTTGAATAATGTGAGATTTTCGTAGGGAATGTTTTAATGTGCTCCTCAATTATCGATAGGACTTCCTGTGGTGTTGCATTGGTTGAAGCAGTACATCCTCTACTGTCACATGGGCGAACATTATTTTTCACACAGTTACAAATTCGTCACACACGTTCATTTGTATTGCCAAAAAGGCTACAAAATGCCTTTTTGCACACTTCCACCCGGCCAGCATCTCTAGTTACCACGTGATATCGATAATTTAGTGCTCATGGCTTAGGCTGGCCATCACTTTTCCGGGGTCTTCTGCGTACCATGTCTTCTTTTTCGATCAGCCCTGCAAGGTAACCATCTTGTGTGTTCTTACTCTCAAAATCGTGAAATTTAGTGAATATATCTATCTGTTCATGTTCAGAGATCCCCTTGAAACACAGTTTCTTACATCTGAAACATATTAATACACGAATACCAATGTCAGGAAATGTAAAAGAGTTGCAAAAAAAATTATTTGCTAAAAATCAATTATTTTTTATTGATAGAGTAAATTATCCATATGATATTTACGTACCATAAAACATAGAACAGATAGGAACCTCCAAGAAGTAAAAAATACACAGACAAGAGATTAATTCACATAGCCTTTGAACTTACCCACAATAAGGTCCTATTTTTACAGCATTAATTTCTCTTCCACTGTGATTCACGTAACCAATTCCCTTCGTTCTGGCAGCTTTTATGACATTTCTTTTATATAGTTCCGGTTGCGCACCTCTCTTCTTCGACATTGTGCATATATAATCCAAAGAAACGAGTTCTATAAACAAAACTAAACAATAATGTATACGCAGCTGCTACAACAATGCACACAGGTAACAAGATCACAGGCGTCAGATGTGCTGCCATCTGGCACGCATTCTATTCACTACATGAAACAAGATCCGAGTATGTTCGTTTGGTGCTGCCATCTGCCATTTCTTGCAATAATAACATAAGGCCTGGACTCATGTTGTTACTGCAAAGAACACGAAAAACTGTATGCCTGTAAAAGCATTAATATGTGTAGGACAAGTGTGATTTTTGCATAGATGCTACATCTAAGTATCCTGAAGGCTTCTCTGCATATATCTAATTTTTGCCAAAAAGTGGACATGTGTTGTTTTTACAATTACCGATTCATTTAGATTATCACATTGTTTTTATTTTATTACAGTAAATGTTGGATTGTTCGTAGAGTGCAGCGGACACTGTCGTAGCGGCGAACCAGGTTAGGCATACCGACTGCTGTTTGGACATTGTTGTGTGATGTCCTTAGGTTAGTTAGGTTTAAGTAGTTCTAAGTTCTAGGGGACTGATGACCATAGATGTTAAGTCCCATAGTGCTCAGAGCCGTTTGAACCATTTTGGACATTGTTGGCCGATGTTTGTCATTTTCGATGCAACGCCACGTGGCTTGTGCCTGCGTGACTGCAAGACTAAAATGATTAAAAAAAGTTTTGGACCACCTGCAAATCTGCGAACATGTGTGGATTTAGACTCAAGGGGAACCGAACAGTAAGTAATGAGGTGGGTGGCAAACTTCCTTTGAACAGCATATTATTACAGGGTGCAGAGGATAACTCAACGTAAAGAGACAGCAAAATCAGTTTTTTACGGTCAAGATTTCTTCCTAAGTCTGGCGCTCCTCTCCCAAATTCGACGCACTGGCCACTCTGTAATTCACCTATTTCTCATTGAAGGTAGAAGAAATTGTAAGCTAAAACAAACTCTAGAAATTCAATTAGTTCTGTACATTCTGCAGTACTGATCTTGTTACGGGATAGGAGATTATATCTAATAATGTGAATAGTTTCTTTTACTGGGACATTACTGTAGCATCCAAGGATGCTAATATTGCATTATTTTGCATATGTACATCCTTGATTGCATTTACTGGCACATAACTGTTTTTGACCCCAAAATAATTATCGAACGTGTAAATTGATTTAAGACTATTGTTAAGAAACTTATTTAGTTTATAGCCTGGTGATGACATATTGTTCACAATCGGACAAACCGGATTTTCATCTCTGTTAATCTTGAGATTTAAGCTGGGGAAGTTTGGTATTCATCATTTTAAGCGATTTCTTTTCATATTCGTTAAGGAGAAACGGGGAGCTGTCAATCTTCCTCCAGAAACCAGTCTGAAACTTTGTGAATTTCTACAATATCGTTTTCTGTAAAAAAAACTCTTCCGTTTTCCTAGTGTAGTCATCTTCATGTATAAGAACTGCCGTATTGTCAGCTCGAATGACCATTGCTTTCTCCTTCTCTAACTTGGTATTGAAATGTGGCTCTCGTGATTCATCACCTTACAAGAACCATTCTAAACAGATAAAGTTTTATTGACCTTCGCAGCTGTTTCCGAAATTTCTAATTTCGTCATCCCAGCCGCTTCGCATGCCATTTTAGTTCCAAGTATTACTCGCTTAATATTTTCCTTACTAACATGTGGAGTGATGTTATGTTGTAAACCTTTGTTCAGAAAAATATTTTCATCGCTACTCAGTACAATACTTGTAAAGCTAGCTACCCTGTCATTCAAGCGATGTTGCCCAATGCTGTCCTTACTTTTTACAATACATACCTTCTGAGGTTTGATGTATTTAGCGAATTTTTTGTTATGCCTCTTTTCAGTTTTTTCGACATTATTCCCGGCTCTGTTTGTAATCTCTTGCCACATGAACTGAAACTGGGTACAAGAAAGTTCGTTACTTAGTTGCAAATCTAGTCCAAAAGCTTCTTTATTTAGCAAGTCTTTATGCTTATATGACTCACGTAACTGGCCCATAATCCAGTTGATCTCACTTTTGGATTTAATTGATAAGGCAAGGGCTGACCGTCGGTTAATTTTCACATTCACATAGCTCGGTGTGGCACGAGTTACGAAACACTGCTTATTGAACTTAATATTCATTACCTCGATACTGATCTTCAGTTTACAGAGCCGTTTGACTCTGTCGTAAGCCAGACATGGCATTAGTTTGACAAGCTGCGACACGGTCGCAGTTTGTGAAAGGATATGTAAATGATTATAGATGCAGTTTTCTGTAACAGGCACAACGGTCACCAGATCGAATTGGTGTTCGTGTTTAAGGTTGTTAACAGGCAAGGTAGCCTGTAGAATGGGCGTGAGCAGTGTCTGACGAGTGGTCACTGTGAAGCTCCAGACAGCATTATCAACATCTTACAGAGTCTGAAAGGAGCCTTAGTATGGGTCTCCATTTGGCTGGCTGGTTGAATCATGCAGTATTGTGCAACAAGGACGTCGTAACCAATTCGTATGTGTGCCTGCCACTCGAGAACAAGTAATGGACTCTCTGCAACGTTCTGTATCATTCTGCATCATTGGTCGAAAGTAGCAGCAGTCACACTAGCGAATTACCTTCCCATGCATAGTATTAAAAACTATGTGCATCATCACCTTAATGTAATATAAAAATGTAAGCTAATGACGCTACCATTAACACAACACAAACTGCTGTGTTCGGAGTTTGCCGTCACTAGAAAGCACAGACTGCTTAGGAATAGCGTCGCATTGTTTTCAGTGACGAATCGCAGTTCAGCGTTACCCCGGATCACCATTTTCGGCGAGGATGGTGGCGACCTGCGGAGAGGTCTCATTCTTCCTGTGTTTTTGAGTGGCACAACGCAGTTGCTCCTGGAATCGTGGTGTGGAGAACCAAAAAAAAAAAAAAAAAAAAAAAAGGTTCAAATGGCTCTGAGCACTATGGGAGTTAACTTCTAAGGTCATCAGTTCCCTAGAACTTAGAACTACTTAAACCTAACTAACCTAAGGACACCACGCACATCCATGCTCGAGGCAGGATTCGAACCTGCGACCGTAGCAGCCGCGCGGTTCCAGACTGTAGCGCCTTTAACCGCATGGCCACCGCGGCCGGCGGTGTGGAGAACCATCGAGTATGACTTCAGATCACGGCTGGTGATTGGGCGAACTCTAAGGGCACACTGCACATCCTACGTTCTCAAGTGTTACCTCTCATGAGACACTATCATGCTAGCATTTTTTAGCAGGACAATGCTCGTCCAGACATGGCATGTGTCTGTCTCAACTGACTGCGTCATGCTGAAGTACGCTTGTGGCTACCAAGTTCCGCACATCAGTCTCTGATATAATGTGTGTGGGACCAGCTTGGCCAACTCCGTCTCGGTGCCACTATGCAGGACATCACAGACCAATTACAGCAAGTGTGGGACAGCTGGTCTCAAGAGAGGATACAGTGGCTTTATGATACCCTTCAAAATCACGTTAGTGCATACGTCCAGGCTAGAGAGGGTTCAACGTCATACCGATAAGTGGGCTCTTACTGACAAGTTCTTCATAAATTTGACTCGATTTTGTATTCACTGAAATAACACCATATACCTTTCCAGCCCGTGAAGTTTTATTTCACTTCCTCTTTCCCTTCTTTTTTTTGTCAGGTATTATATATGTAGCGTGTTTGAAAATTACACTGACAAATTTTGGGAGGATGTAGAAGGCGTCTTGAGGAACAAAATGAGGACAGAAACCTGTGTCCGGAAACATCATCCAACGACATTACAGAGTGACGAATTACAGGAGCAAGCGCCTGCCGCTAGGCCTCCCCTCCGACAGCAGGCGTGACTTTGTAAGCGAATAGGACGTGCTTTTTCGTATTCGGTGATCACGAGTGACTGCCAAGATTGCCAGTGGAGCAGATGGAGCCAGCTGCTGCTTAGGCAGGCCTTGTCTCCTACGGATGCGATGTTCTGTTAGCCTGGTGGCTGACAGTTTAGAATGCGGGCTCCTATCCGCAGTGTATGTTCCCCCGGCACCCTATACGCAATTTGTGATGTTTTGCGGTATAGTATACAGGATGTAACAGACAGAGAACGACAGCGGCGAAATTACACTGGTGAAAGTCGGCCTACGCCGCAGCCATCGCTGTCTGTCCCACTGGAGTGCACGGCAGTCTCCCGCGTCACGTGAATAGCGGCAGACATTCCGGGACGTCGGCGCCTTTATTGAATTTAAAGGGCGGGAGCCATGAATGCGAGGAAACGGGGAGGAACTATATATGTAGACACTGTGGCAGTTATGAGACATCAGGATGCAAGGAATGTACGTTACCATTTATTCCGGTGGCACAGGAAAATAAATTAGTTTATCGCATAGTTGGTACTCCCTACAACACTGCTTTCACCACTTACGAATAAATACAATTATAGCATTTTCCTAAAATACCTGTCTCCAGCGACGCAGCATGCCTGACATCTGCATATTACTGACTGCCGCATTTGCTCGAAGATACTGAGCGTGGTGCGAACAAAACTTAAACGTTGCGTGGAGGGTCACCACTACATTTTACTCTTACTTCACCGGGGTCTCGTACAACACATTCTTCAGACGGCCCCACAGGAAGTAGTCCAGCGGGTTTAGGTAAGGCGACCCATGCGGCTACGTTAAGGGTCGCCTCGACCAATTCAGCGATCCCCAAACATCCGTCCGATCTGGTTTGTGGCAGCTCGACTGAAGTGTGCAGGTGCCCAATCGTGCTGTAACCACATACGTCGATGGACTCAAGTGGATCCTCCTTCAGTAATTAAGGCAGCATTTCAAAGATGAACGTTGTACATCTACAGTCTGTCAGTCGAAGGGAAAGCATGTAGGGCTAACTCAAGTAATCGTGGACCATGCCAGCCCGTACAACGACGGTGAACTTTTCCTGTGACCTCGTTCATGTGGGTGGCTTGGAGGTCCGCTTCCGCTCACACATTTGCGGGTGCTGAACACGCCCTCACACACATTGGACGCCTCGGCTGTGGACAACAAATACACAGCATAACACTGCTGCCTGGGGCAACGCTGCAGGAACCACTGCCCGAACTCCACACCTGTAGCAAAATCATGGGCCAATAGCACCTGCGTCTTCTGAAGATGGGATGGAGGCCTTCCTTCCTCATTTAGCATCCGCCAAATAGCTGAGTGGGAGCTTTGCGTTGTGTTTGCCACAACACAGGTGCTTAAGGATGGGTCTGCTTCGAACCTAGTACGTCCTCCGCAAATCGTGGCGCGCGTACGCTTCGCGCGCGACCTCTGTCGTTTCGACACCCCTGTGAAACCACCCACTTCTCCCAGATGCCAATGGATGGCCGTAAACGGGTAACTGTGCGGCTGACGCCTATTAGGATATCGTTGTCCACAGGAGCGTAACGCTGCGCGCCCATTGCCTCTCGTCTCACCATACGCGAAATGTATGTCACGCTTCTTGGACCAGGTGAACGTCTCCATGCTGCAGCACACTAACCCTTGACACATTACGCCTGAGCGCTATGTTTCTATGGCAAATGGTTATCGTTCCCCTCTGTCACTAGCGAAGTTAGCGGTCTCTATAGCGTTAGCGTGGATGCATTCGGCAACTTACAGACTGCTGACAGGTACATTGTGAGACGTACAAGGTCACGCCTGCTGCCGGCGTCTGTAGCTTTGACGCTCTGTACCGTCGTTGGGTGAAGTTTCCGAAAACGGCTTCCAATCTCCAGGTTGTTCAACAAGACGCCTTCTACTTCCCTCGAAATTTGTCGGTGTAACTTAGAAACACTCTATATATAGGCTTTCTTTTACTCCAAATTCACAACAGCAAGGTGTACTATTGTAGAAATTCATTCTTTTCAGCCTAACATCACAGTAGACTAGCAGTGGGACATAGGGATTCCTAGATGGGAACAGTTGGGAGGGGATTGTCAGTTCTGGCGTTCCCCTTGTAGAGAAGGGTGTTCGGGTAATGAACCACGCAGAGTGAGGGATTTGTGAGCGAAATACGAGGTGAACTGGTTCGTGAACGAGGGAGCAACACGCTGCAATCGATGTGCACAGGTAGCAAGGAACAACTATACATTAATCAAGTACTAAAAGAGAAAATTCAGTAACATGGTGTGTTGGGGCTGCTTGCTTCAGGGCAGAAGTCAATTACTCATTATTGCACTGCAACGTTCTTACATAGACAAAGTCCGTGAGGCTGTGGTTGGGATGAGCAGTAGGCTGATCAAGGATGGATTGAAAATAGAGTGCAGCAAGGTGGTGAGCTCAAGGACTGTTGAAGACAAGGTCCAGCGACGCGGTGAGGTTGAGAACAGATTGAAGATAGAGGCCATCGAGGTGATGAGCAGAGGATGGCCTCAGCGAAGGCTTGGCTGCTCGGACACTGCACTGATATTATCCTTATTCTGCTCACCAATGTTAACTGGTAGTAGAGCAGCCGGGCAAAGTCCCAGATACCCAAAAGGCGGAAGGATGCCGGCTCGGCTGTCAGTTGGCACACGATTCGTGGAAGCGAGGTAGTGTAAACGATGGCAGCTCTGTTTACGCCGATGCTTACGCCACGTTACTGTTGCGGCTGGTGGAGATCCGTTTGAAAAGAATTCAGCATCTTTGTGTTGTTGTTGGTCTGTATTACTTCGGTCTCCAGAGTTACTTGCAACGTTACAAGCGAGTAGCGGTAACTACTGCTGCTAAGAGCCCAGTAGGGGGCGAGTGCACAGCCTGTTAAATGACTCGCCTGCACAGGGTTCCGTAGCATTCACTTGCTTTATGCCCTTACATATTAGATTAACGATTATTAATGTGGCCTATGAGGTCATTCCGAGAAATACCGATATATAAGAGTTAAATGGACAGTGAAATCGGGAACTACGGATATTAATGTACGTTTAGCACGCGTTAGAATTATATCGTTGCTTTATTCACAGAAAACTGTTTGTGTATGAATGATGGTCCTACACATAATGGTCCAATCGAATCTCAAAATTGTAATATCATAGCAGTTGTAGGCAAAAAATACAGTAGTTCACTATATCATAGTCACGGTGGATTCCACCCTGTTCACAGCTCACAAACTTACAAACCGAAGAATAGATTCTGAACAATCCCATAGGCATGGTCCTATCTCGGAACTAAAATACGTGTGGCCCCAGGTCGTTCTAGCCTACCTAACCCGCATGGCTCCCAACACATACACACACACACACACATACACACACACACACACACACACACACACACACAAAACACGATCTCTGCCATGCACCTCTATCCTGCGTTTTGTCACGTGACACACCTCTCTATTCAAATTAACATCCATATACCTATCATTCGTTTATAAACACTTTTCACAATATACAAATACTTAAACCAAATACATTACACTGTTCTTCATACACTTATTCTATCACGTACTATTATATTTTCTTGTTACAGTTATTTTTATTTTAATATATTGCACGAATCGGAACAGAAATCGCTCGTCGAAACAGCTACTTTATTCGCTCTTGCCAGTTTTGCATTATGTTATTCAAATCCTTATACAGTTACTAATGCATAAATGTATTATCAAACAAACACAGAAAATGAAACATCGGTACAAATTTCCCACGCAGAAGTTAACAACTTTATGTATTTGTGGATGACTCCGTTTAAGGTGCACTGTTTCACCTGTTATGTTACATAGTGTCGTTAGTGGGCTATAGTTTCTGCAACTAGCTTCACAAAACTGTATGGTTGGTGACTGTCGGGGGAAGTAGCTGGGGATACCGAACTGGTAGGTAGCCAGATTGTGTGCCAATTAGAACCATACAAGCCGATTCGTATAAGATGTTCATCCAGACATTTCCTGAACCGTTTAAGATAACAGACATCCATCTTCACCAGAATTAATTGTGAAAACGTCCGCACTCCAGGACATATATATGTTTTAATTACAGACTTATCGGTATCAAATCCACATTTTCAAATGGAACTGCAGCATTTCTGCAGCTAGTATTTTAATGCTAAAAGAGGCAAATTCAAAGGCGTTACGATAGTTACTGTTCCCCATGCTGTAATGGGAACTGATTAATTGAGCAGTAATGATTCCTGCCGCCTTATTATTTGCAATATGTTATATTAATCTCCGCTGAGCGTTAACTGACAGTGTCTGCTCTAAGCATCCATCCTCTGAAGGCGTTGCTACATTTAGATGTGATGATCTGAGACTGCGACATTTCTGTACGGAACAGCATAATCAACGAACAGTTATCGACATTACCCACCACATCAGTTTTATACATCGCGAACATTAACGCCATGGCAAACTGTGGAGGTTAGTTTTACATGTGACGATTTTGTAACGTTAAGTGGTGTTGAATTATATCTACTAGGAAGTCCTGAATCCGGTGACGAGGGGTGAAATTTATAGTAAGTTTGCAAATTGTTCACATGCCGACAGTGGGGAAAGGTTTGAACGGCTTCTGGAAGTGAAGGAACACGCTACCAGCCTAGGCGTTCCTCTCCGTTATTTTATGGATCTTAAGGACTTACGGAGCGAGCTAAGTTCCTCTAGGCCATTGCTTCCCGAATCCATGTCTATTATTGCAGAGAATTATACATTGACATCATTGATACAGTCCTCTAATTACGTACTACTATCCAAGATACCTTCTCGAGTACAGGTATGACCTTCGCGTCTTCGAATGACTAGAAATTTTCTCTATTCCAATGATCCACAATAGATGGCTGCTTAAACAAGAGAAAGTCGTTTCGTCAGCGATTTTTTTGCGCTGTGACCCGACTTTTTCGGATCTAGGATTCGATATATTTGTTCAATAAACAGGTTGCTGCCCACGACAGCATTTCGATAGCCACTACTTCTCTGTACACGATCCATATTTTCGCACCTAAGATTGTCTAGCTTGTTTGTTTATGTCGTCAGTCCCTCTTCCATTAGGTTGTCCTTTAGGACTTTTGTCTCACAAACAGTTCAAAACAGAATCTACTCGTGTATCTCCAATCATTCCGCCTCGCAGTACTGCCAGCCCATCTATATTTCAGTTTAATAACATTTACTATAACGGCCTCATCCAATGTCTTAACGTCTTTTTTCTTCTCAACTGTTCATCTGTCCCTTCTTATGCCCTTCATGCATGGTTCCTTTGGTCCTTGTACAAACTCCATTTCTTATTATTTGAACATTTAACGTCCATGTTTCGCTTCCAACATATTAGTAATGGCAGTATAATCTGGCTATAGAAGGTGTTCGGAAACACCCATTACCATTTTCTAGGAATTGTAGAGTGGAGTGAGCACCGTTTCCGTGCTACACTCGTTTGAAATCATGTTTGCTAGGTAGATTCGCAACAGGATAGTCATGGTGGTGGGTGCTTACGTCGGATCGGTTGATTTCATTTGGCGTCTATCCTGCGTCTCTGACCTGATTCGAGCCTCATTCACGTGTCTTTGTGTGTCAGAGCATCATGTTTGAGTACACGTTTGCAGAATACGCTGACACGATCCATCTGTATGGCGAATCTCACGCTAATGGAAGAGCTACTGGTCGCCTTCACGTTATGCGGAACGTCTGACTCATCACATACCCTTTTCGACACAATTACGCAACGACTTCGAGAAAGGGGTACCTCACCGTCGGCTGGCGTGACTAAGGTGCTCCAAGGCGTCACCGCATGCACGAATTGGAAGAGACCGTACCGCATTACTTTGAAGAGAACCCTGCCGGCCGCGGTGGCCGAGCGGTTCTAGGCGCTTCAGTCCGGAACCGCGCGACTGCTACGGTCGCAGGTTCAAATCCTGCCTCAGGCAGGGATGTGTGTGGTGTCCTTAGGTTAGTTAGGTTTAAGTAGTTCTAAGTTCTAGTCCCATAGTGCTCAGAGCCATTTGAACCATTTTGAAGAGAACCCTTCAACGAGTATACGAGCAATTTCATGTGCAATGCCTATTGCTCCCAGCACCGTCTGGTATGTTGTTGATGACCACCAATCGCACCCATCCATACAACTTCCAGCACTTGATACCATCCCTAACATTCACAGACTCGAACCAGGAGAGACAGGTAGGATGGACGTCAAGTGGCATCAGCCAATCCGACGTAAGCAACCCCCCCCCTTCCCCCCCCCGCCCCACACACACACCCAGACTCCCCTGTTGAAAAACTACCCCCCGACACACATGTTTTCAAACAGTTGCAGCACAGAAGCGGTACGTTTCCGGACAGGGTTCCTATTCAAAAATGTTATGTCCTCACTCCCCTTTATAAGTCCTGGAAGTTTGTAATGGGCCTGTAGGCATTACTTTTAACGCACATTGTGAATTTAGATCTTCTTACAGCATTCAGTCTCCAAAGCTATTTTTACCGTCGTCTTCATTACCTTAAAAGTCCATGCGCTAGTAGTGTTAATTTCTCCTGAGTATACAAATTCGTCAATTGTTTCTATAACTCCTTCATTAATGTTTATTATTCTTCTATAAGCATAAAACAGCCAAATTAAATACCAGATAGTAGGTGAAACTCCCAAAGAATGGGGGCTGTAGCGATGTGAGTGCGTGGCAGTTTGCAGGTGGTGGGTAGCTCCGGTATCCTCAGCCGAGAGCTGGGTCCGCAGTCGCTGCTGCACAAGCTGTCCTCGGGCAACGCCATCGTGGTGCTGGGCCCGGGAGGCTCCGAGGTGGAGGACGCGTCGGACTCGAGCAAGGTGCAGGTGACGCTCGAGAGCGTCGCGTCGCTGCTGCTGCTGCTGGCGTGCGGCGTCGCGGCGGCCGTAGGCGTCGCGGCCGCGGAGCGCCTTCACGCACACCTCGCGGCCGGCGCTCGCCGCCAGCCTCGCCAGAGGCGCCCTGGGCCGCGCGACAAACGACACCTGCGGCTGCTCGTGCAGCGCCGGAGGGCATTCTTGAAACCACGAGAGTATTACCTGTTTTAGGAGTTACTAGGTTACCGTTAGGTGAGCAATAGTTCCTGGGGGTGTGACAATGCAAGTATATACAAGTAACTATTCGATACTTTCGTTTCGGTACTGACAAGGGGAGGCCACGACGTTTGGAACGCGGATTTACTTCAAACTTCGTACACTCGTAGTACTCCATTAGGACAACATAATGTGTAAGCAGTAGCGCGTACTTATCAAGCGTTACTGAGAAAATCGCAAGATAATTTCGGTCGTCAAATACAGGGTGTTACAAAAAGGTACGGCCAAACATTCAGGAAACATTCCGCACACACAAAGAAAGAAAATATGTTATGTGGACATGTGTCCGGTAACGCTTACTTTCCATGTTAGAGCTCATTTTATTACTTCTCTTCAAATCACATTAATCATGGATAGGAAACACACAGCAACAGAACGTACCAGCGTGACTTCAAAC
This sequence comes from Schistocerca cancellata, assembly GCF_023864275.1. Lineage (NCBI taxonomy): Eukaryota > Metazoa > Arthropoda > Insecta > Orthoptera > Acrididae > Schistocerca > Schistocerca cancellata. The sequence goes on from NC_064626.1 coordinate 955,862,278, forward strand.
AATTTTGTTACAGGAAATGTTCAAAATGCCCTCCGTTAGCGAGGATACATACATCCACCCTCCGTCGCATGGAATCCCTGATGCGCTGATGCAGCCCTGGAGAATGGCGTATTGTATCACAGCCGTCCACAATACGAGCACAAAGAGTCTCTACATTTGGTACCGGGGTTGCGTAGACAAGAGCTTTCAAATGCCCCCATAAATGAAAGTCAAGAGGGTTGAGGTCAGGAGAGCGTGGAGGCCATGGAATTGGTTCGCCTCTACCAATCCATCGGTCACCGAATCTGTTGTTGAGAAGGGTACGAACACTTCGACTGAAATGTGCAGGAGCTCCATCGTGCATGAACCACATGTTGTGTCGTACCTGTAACGGCACGTGTTCTAGCAGCACAGGTAGAGTATCCCGTATGAAATCATGATAACGTGCTCCATTGAGCGTAGGTGGAAGAACATGGGGCCCAATCAAGACATTACCAACAATACCTGCCCAAACGTTCACAGAAAATCTGTGTTGATGTCGTGTTTGCACAATTGCGTGCGAATTCTCGTCAGCCCACACATGTTGATTGTGAAAATTTACAACTTGATCACGTTGGAATGACGAAACTAAAATGAGCTCTAACACGGAAATTAAGCGTTTCCGGACACATGTCCACATAACATCTTTTCTTTATTTGTGTGTGAGGAATGTTTCCTGAAAGTTTGGCCGTACCTTTTTGTAACACCCTGTATATACCTGTGCGTGGCCATTTTTACCACGAAGCGGCGGCAGCCGAGTGGTTACCGTCCAAGTCCCGTAATCGCTGGATCGACTGCCGTTCGTCTGTTTTTATTTTATTTTATTTAATTTCAACACAGCCATTTTCTTAATATTTATAATACAACTGATATAATGGGAATAATACGTGTAATCGTATGAACTTTTATTAAATTTACAACGTTATTGGCGGTCTACTAATTTTCATTATCCGAAATAATATAATATTCATAACTATCGACTAGTAAACGACCAAATGCATAAAGTGATACTGAAAATGTATGCTTCGTGATTTGAGAAATCCCTTATACCTGGAAGGAGCCCGAAACGACTTGTTACCTCAAAGTTTTGACCGGCACAGACGGCTTTCGAAAGATGTACAATTAATCGTCGTTTTCGATATTACGAGTACAAGTTGCAGGATAGTATTTTTCGTAAAAAAACATGGAAAACAAAGTTAAACGGCACCAGCTGCATTGCATAAATGCTATTTTTCCGCATACGCAAGGTCTTTTGAGGTTTTCCGTGGAAAAACAAACCTCGTTAACATTTTCAAAAACCTCTCTTTCAGACGATAATTGGGAAACAAACCTTGCATAACACAGTATTTCCTTAAAAATCGACACCGATAATTGGTTATGCAGTATCGAGTGTATTTTAATAGCGTCTTCCGAGAAGCAGTTTCTCGTTCTCTTTCGATTAAATACGAACAATTTTGAAGACACGAACAAACATAGATTTTCACTATCCCTTATGCGTTTGGTCGTTTACTAGTCGATAGTAATGAATATTATATTATTTGTGATAATAAAAATTAGTAGAATCCCAAATAACGTTGTAAATTTAATAAAAGTTCATCCGATTACACGTACTTTTCCCATTATATCAATTGTAATATAAATAGTAAAGAAAATGACTGTCGAAAATAAAAATAAAAAAAAACTGACGAACGGAACTCGATTCAGCGATTGCGGGGCTTGAACACCAACCACTTCTTTTTTTTAAATTAGTAGAATCCCAAATAACGTTGTAAATTTAATACCCAAATAACGTTGTAAATTTAATAAAAGTTCATCCGATTACACGTACTTTTCCCATTATATCAATTGTAATATAAATAGTAAAGAAAATGACTGTCGAAAATAAAAATAAAAAAAAACTGACGAACGGAACTCGATTCAGCGATTGCGGGGCTTGAACACCAACCACTTCTTTTTTTTTAAATTTCATTTTGTTCTATATTGTTCGTTGAATTTGTTCAGGGTGGACGGCCGATGACACTCGCTCAGTTTGTACGTTGATCCGTTCGATCAGTTTTTTCATTACAAGGTGTAGCTAACGCTCTGACGGAAGACGCTTAATTTCGCCGGCACCACTCAGCTGCCGCTGCTTCGTGGTAAAAATGGCCAAGCACAGATATATATTTGACGTCCGAAATTATTCTGCGAGTTTCTCAGTAACGCTTGAGAAGTACGTGCTACTGCTTACAGGTTTTGTTGTCCTCATGCAGTACTACGAGTGTACGAAGTTTGAAGTAAATCCGCGTTCCAAACGTTGTGGCCTCCACTTGTGAGTACTTTTAGAATCGATTCATTCTTTCGATACCGAGTAACTATTTCAAATCAAATGGTTTTATCGCGCATACCCTAGTGAGGGAGTGATTGTTTACTTGTGTATGCAGTAGAGATAGAAGCACTCAACGAATTTACAGCTTTATGACAGTCTTTTGGATACGTCACAAGAGAAGCGTTAGGACAAAAGTATGTTACAATATCCGAAACTATACCAATGATTAATTGTTTGTCAACAGAACTTAAGAGTACCACATCAGTTTCATCACTTTCCAAAGAATGCAAGGACGTTTTACTAAGAGAGCTGAAAAAAAAACGTATGGGTAAAGCGAATAAAATGATTATACAACCATCGCTACTCTATTGGATCCATAGTATAAATACCTGCGTTCTCAAAATCCAGCAGCATGCAGGCGTCATATACAAAAACTCAAAAGTACAGTTTATGGGCAATAAAGCTGCCCATCTGAATCCTAGGAAGATGCTGTTTCGTCTAGTGTAACACAGGAATTTTAGGAAAAACCATAAACTGCTAGCGCAAAAGAAGGAAACACACGGTGGTAACTAAATAGTTCTTTATTTGTCAAGCTGTGTAGAATATTTAAAAAGCAACCCATTTATATAATGGGAAGACATGGAAGACTTTTTTCCATGTTCGAACAAATATATTCAACAGTATCTTATAGTCGTTGCAACATCTGTACCTATTTAGTGTTAATTTTCAAAAGCTGGTGCAGCTATGATACAAAATAGAAGTAAGTTATGTTCTAAATATTTACAGCAATTGCTATTTTTATGAAACCTTTCAGAAGTTGACTTTTTTTGTTTAAGTTTATCATTAATAAAGAAACAAAGGTATCAATGTGTTTTATTAGTTTATATGAAATAAGCAATCACATGAAACATCTTATATACCCAGCATTACTTCATTTTCATAAAACGTTTAAAAAGCATCGATATGAGTAGGTATCGATACTTTTGGAGTAGTCATATGATTAGTATTGTAAGACGACTTGAGTGCTACACGTCTGGTAGATGTCGATACTTTGATGGTAGCAGGGCAGCCCTAGTAGTTTCCTCGGCTAGTTCTGAAAGAGAAAAAATTCTTCACGCTGTAAATGATATCTTCCCACAAATTCGAGTGCGTGACACGGCAGTCTATCATGTAACGAGATTCTATTGTCTATTGCAAACACTCTGGCACTTTCGTGGTAGAAGCTAGGTGTTTCGGAAGCACTTGGCTATCTAGAAATACGAGGGATAGTGGTAAAACTTCAATTAGCACAAAACAACGAGACGGTGGCTATAGAACTTGATTATGCTCTCACTCCTTCTCTATAAACACGCCCTTCAGTGCGACGCATTTTCCCCAACGACGGATGGCTTGGCGGAAAATTGGAAATTTGTGGTAAGGACTATGGAACCAAACTGCTGAGGTCATCGGTCCCTAGGCTTACGCACTACTTAATCTAACTTAAACTAACTTACGCTAAGGACACCACACACGCCCATGCCCGAGGGAGGACTCCAATCTCCGACGTGACAAGACGCCCTAGACCGCACGGCTACCCCGCGCGGCATGACTTGGCAGATACCACCGTTGTATATGTTTTCATTTTGGTTGTCCAGGAAACATCCTACAATTCTAGAAATGCCTGCCACAAACAAAGAAGCGGCGTTTGTGACTGTGTCCTTTGCAGAATGAGCTGGGGCGTCATCGTGAAGCAAACACTCTCTTGGACAGCTTCGTCTTCATAGCCTCCAGTAACCTCATCACCGTAAGCTGTGACGGTTTGCTCGTTTCGAGCATAATCTGGTAGTACTACACCATGGTAATCCCAAAAAACACTCAGAAGCATCTTTTCCCGATGAGATTTGGGTCTTCACCGTTTTCGGTGATGGTCAATCCACATGTATACACTTCCTTTGCTTCTTTGTCTCGGGGTCTTAGCGATAAACCCTCCACTAGTTCATCTTGTTGAGGCAGCTAAAGAAATAAACTGGACTGCCTAGAAACACCTGCAACATTTCCGCTGCCGCCCCGCTACGGCCAACGTTTCCAAAACGTGTCAGCAGTATGGAATTCCATATTCAAAATGTCGTGTAAGATGTGGAAACTGATCCATTACTGATTTTCACTTTCTTGACTATCTCCTTGCATGTAATACGCCGGTTCCGAGCACCGCGGCCTCTAATTTCTTCCAATCCTCAGTTCCTTGCAGACAGATGTTTTACCACTCCAGTTCTCGTCATTGAGACATGTCTAACCACACTGGAAGCGTCTGCGCCACCTAATCAAGATGTCATATGATAGTGCATTGGTTTCGTACACTTATACCACCTCAGCATGAATTGTTTAAGCGACGTTCCCCGTCAAATGCAGAACACAAATTATTACATTATACCTCACTTTATTAACTGGCTGCGCTAATGGCGTCCTAAGGTACTACCACTGTACACATGTACTTGAAAACAAATGAAAATACAGGATGTATCAAACTTTTTGGGCCAAATTGAAACAGATGATAGTGGGTCCATAACCGATTATATTGATATAGGGAACCAGTGGTCGAAAATACATATTTATTGTGTTGTGGACACACACAGATACACTGTACAACTATAGCGTAGGTCAGAGCAATTGTTCGAAACTACGATCGCAAGTCACAATGCATGCGTGCTAACAGCGATACAGTTCTGCCACACTCTCTCAAAGATCTCTGACAGCTTTGACCAAAGCAAGCAGGTCTTCATCCGTTTATTTATTTATTTTATTTTATTTAGACGTCAAGTTCCGTAGGACCAAATTGAGGAACAAATCCCCAAGGTCATGGAAGGTGGCAGTACATGAAATTACAATATAAAGGTAATAAAATATAACAATAACATGTTTATGAACCCAAAAAGAGTCAAGCCGTAAGTTAAAGTAAACGCAGTCAACAATATAGCATAAGAATCAGTTTAATTTTTCAAGGAACTCCTCAACAGAATTGAGGGAGTGACCCATCAGAAAACTCTAGTTTCGATTTCAAAGCGCATGGACTACTGCTAAGACTTTTGAATTCTTGTGGTAGCTTATTGAAAATGGATGCGCAAGGGTTAAGGAAGTCCGACCCAAATGCAGGTTGGATTTCTGCCGAGTATTAACTGAGTGAAAGCTGCTTATTCTTGGGAATAAGCTGACATTGTTAACAAGAAACAGTAGTAAAGAATATACAGAGTGGTCCATTGATAGTGACCAGACCAAACATCTCACGAAATAAGCATCAAACGAAAAAACTACAATGAACGAAACTCGCCTCACTTGAACGGGGAAACTAGATGGCGCTATGGTTGGCCAGCTAGATGGCGCTGTCATAGGTCAAACGGATATCAACTGCGTTTTTTAAATAGGAACCTCCATTATTTATAACATATTCGTGTAGTACGTAAAGAGATATGAAAATTTTAGTTGGACCACTTTTTTCGCTTTGTGATAGATGGCGCTGTAACAGTCACAAACGTATAAGTACGTGGTATCACGTAAAATTCCACCAGTGCGGACTTTATTTGCTTCGTGATACATTACCCCCTCAACCTCCCTCTCCGCCTCCTCCTCTCCCATACATCTGGGAAATCCCCTCGCTGATATAAGCACACTTTTGATATCAATTTTATTGAATAATTAATTAACTCGATTAACCAATTAACCCGTCCCCCTCTGGGAAACACCCCAGCCATCCTCCTGCCATCCTTCAAAGGGGCGGGAAATGGACTTAGTTGATTGACAATTTGACGGGAAATGGATTGCAGTGTATGGAACATTGTCTAATCAAGTTAGACAATGTGTGAAATATTGTTTATTCTAACAATTTATGGGATACAAGGCAATGTTTGGAATATAGTATATTTATTTAGTTAAAGAATTAGTCGAAACACTGACTGAAGTGTATGAAACACTGTGTATTTAAATAATTTACAGATTACAGGGTGGTGTTTGGTATATAGTTTATTTAAAGAATTTCTCATGAAACGATTGCAGTATGGAATATTTAACAGATTGTGGCGCCCTTTTATTCTTATCGCGCGTGGAAACACTGAGTAGGCTTACTTTATGTTTACTGCTGGAATCAGGCATGATAAGGCTCTTCTTTTTTATTTTCCTCACTTTCCGAAGCACACTGGTGTATATGCACAGATGGGAAAATCAGAACAATTTCATATCTAAAAGTTCATGATATACTGAGAAACCCACCGCCACTTTCTGCAGATGGACAAATTACTAGAGTCTCAGTAGCAAACTATTTTGTACAGATCGAGAAACACAGAGCAGTCATATTGCACTGACAGTTAAACCCTGCAAAAGGAGTCTACAGATCATGAATGGAATGAAGTGCGATATATTAGCCACTGTTTGGGGTTTCCCGTCGACGTGTCTATCGTCAATGCCCCGCCACGAAAGTCAAAACGACGCCGTGTCCTAATTACAGATCACGTTACTAAATACCACTGACCATGGACCACGTATCGACCCCCTCTGATCTCACAGTCCCCATACAAAGCATCAAGTGGCGGCATCCGATTGATCAGGAAATTTCAGACTCTGCTCCTGTGTTTCTCAAGCGGCCACTCCCTGTTTGTCTGTGTGAACCAACGTACTAAAACAAACAGATGGAGGTTTTCATCTCGCCTCAGAATACTGTGTGCCAATTGGCTAATGCAGGAGACAAAGGAAGAGCAGATGCAATTTCGATATCAAAAACAGAGTGAAATAAGCCATTTGAACTATACCCTCAAATTAATTGTTTCATAATTTACGAGAGTCACATAGATCTATTAAAACACTGAACTCGACATTGTAATAAAACATATTTTCGAAGTCTGAGTATCACACAATAACATTATGCAAATCAAGTTATGAAATTTCCACCACAAATACACTCCTGGAAATTGAAATAAGAACACCGTGAATTCATTGTCCCAGGAAGGGGAAACTTTATTGACACATTCCTGGGGTCAGATACATCACATGATCACACTGACAGAACCACAGGCACATAGACACAGGCAACAGAGCATGCACAATGTCGCCACTAGTACAGTGTATATCCACCTTTCGCAGCAATGCAGGCTGCTATTCTCCCATGGAGACGATCGTAGAGATGCTGGATGTAGTCCTGTGGAACGGCTTGCCATGCCATTTCCACCTGGCGCCTCAGTTGGACCAGCGTTCGTGCTGGACGTGCAGACCGCGTGAGACGACGCTTCATCCAGTCCCAAACATGCTCAATGGGGGACAGATCCGGAGATCTTGCTGGCCAGGGTAGTTGACTTACACCTTCTAGAGCACGTTGGGTGGCACGGGATACATGCGGACGTGCATTGTCCTGTTGGAACAGCAAGTTCCCTTGCCGGTCTAGGAATGGTAGAACGATGGGTTCGATGACGGTTTGGATGTACCGTGCACTATTCAGTGTCCCCTCGACGATCACCAGTGGTGTACGGCCAGTGTAGGAGATCGCTCCCCACACCATGATGCCGGGTGTTGGCCCTGTGTGCCTCGGTCGTATGCAGTCCTGATTGTGGCGCTCACCTGCACGGCGCCAAACACGCATACGACCATCATTGGCACCAAGGCAGAAGCGACTCTCATCGCTGAAGAGGACACGTATCCATTCGTCCCTCCATTCACGCCTGTCGCGACACCACTGGAGGCGGGCTGCACGATGTTGGGGCGTGAGCGGAAGACGGCCTAACGGTGTGCGGGACCGTAGCCCAGCTTCATGGAGACGGTTGCGAATGGTCCTCGCCGATACCCCAGGAGCAACAGTGTCCCTAATTTGCTGGGAAGTGGCGGTGCGGTCCCCTACGGCACTGCGTAGGATCCTACGGTCTTGGCGTGCATCCGTGCGTCGCTGCGGTCCGGTCCCAGGTCGACGGGCACGTGCACCTTCCGCCGACCACTGGCGACAACATCGATGTACTGTGGAGACCTCACGCCCCACGTGTTGAGCAATTCGGCGGTACGTCCACCCGGCCTCCCGCATGCCCACTATACGCCCTCGCTCAAAGTCCGTCAACTGCACATACGGTTCACGTCCACGCTGTCGCGGCATGCTACCAGTGTTAAAGACTGCGATGGAGCTCCGTATGCCACGGCAAACTGGCTGACACTGACGGCGGCGGTGCACAAATGCTGCGCAGCTAGCGCCATTCGACGGCCAACACCGCGGTTCCTGGTGTGTCCGCTGTGCCGTGCGTGTGATCATTGCTTGTACAGCCCTCTCGCAGTGTCCGGAGCAAGTATGGTGGGTCTGACACACCGGTGTCAATGTGTTCTTTTTTCCATTTCCAGGAGTGTATATCTGGCGAAAAAAATCCTACCAATCACACAAACTAGTGATCGCAAGGCACGTGCCGTTCACCTTCTACACGGTAGCCCCTGTTCACACCGGCTGGGAGGGAGACCCACACCCGTGCTGCCCATGCCTTCCTGTACTGAATGCATGTGTGCATGGAATACAACTATGGGAAACAATAAATTGATCAATCGGAAATTTGTTGTCTCGATTAGGTTCTTAAACGTACTACAGAATTCCAAAATTTTTTCTTTCCACTTCATTCAGAAGGAGAGAGGAAGGTTCTACTACATGATACGGTAGACACACCAAAGATACCACTGCCATGTATTGAGAAGCACTATACATGAGGCACTACAACACGATCCCATCCGTAGCAGTGGTTGCCATGGGTAGATATCAGAGATCGCTGAAACACTCACACATCCCACACACTCATATCCCAAGGTCCACACGCAGTGCGCCAAGTCCCTCATATGCCGCCGGCGCCAACACTCAGAGGTCGGCGAAAACTACCGCCATGATCGCAACCACAGTTGTGAACGTGCGTGTGTGAGAGTGCACCACCACCGGCCCTGTAGGACATCAGGGGATGTTTGGGGTCGTAGGAATTCGGATGTTATCAATACGTCCAGTGCAAACACCCGTCATTTTGGATCTTCTCTCGTGCAACAATACATATCCGATTCTGTCGTGCTCACCCAGCTCACTGGTTACTTCGCCAGCCCTCGCTGTCGTGCGTAATACCAGACAGGTCTGTACATTCTTTGTTACCTGTCACAGGCTGTGCTAATACACAACTACCGGTCGGCAAATTCCGTGAGCGTCCTTGCAGGCAGCTGCGGTGCACTGCGAAACAAACAGCTGCATCTTGGAAGTATACCGTAGTTTTAAACAATTCCACTTTAGTTAATCTGAGACAAGAAGGTTGTTGGCCATGCATGTCGAGTTTCTCACGTGAAATGTAGTTTTCTCCCTTTAATTCGAGTTATTTTCGAAGACAGAAGAAATCAAGGCATACGAGCGTTCTCACATCGCTAAAGTAACGCTACTTGTGAAATTCCTGTAACAGTATGGCATTGGCACATTTGCCCTATGTATTCTCTCATCATATAGGAAAAAATCTTTTCCTTTCTGTTACATCCTGCATCGCAGCACAAGAATATTAAACTCATTTTGGCTCATGATGCCTCCTCACTTTCGAGCTCATTTAAAGTAACCAAATGTCTCACCACATACAAAATCTCTTAAGGTAACAGCACAGAGAAGTTGTAAATACAAGTTTTTTACTATGTATCACTTTATAAATTCGGTAATACATCAGATTTTATTATGATCATCGTCTCTCTCTGTGTAGGTGAGAGATTGAAATATCATTAGAAGATATCGCTGCAATGTAAAAAACGCTGTTTACCGCTCCTTTGTACCCTACCCATGCCTCCACCTGCCAGGTCACACGTCACTGACGTGAAATTGATAGGCTAATTAATTAAACCGATCATGAGAGTCACATTTCATGGCGAGTAATTTCTTTCCAGCAATTGCAGTACGCTCACCAGGAAGCTCAAATGGGAATCTCAGGGGGAAGACGACATTCTTTTCAAGGAACACTATTGACAACCGACTTTTGAAGTTGACCGCAAAAGGATTCCACCACTGGCAACAAACATTTCATATAAGAACCGTGCTGTTAAAAACACAATCACAACAACTATGTTACTGTCACCTTGTATAAAAAGTGTTCTTGGATCTACAGGCACACACGAGAGTCGCTGATAGTGTTACGCTTTCTGGTAGAGATGCTGTCTTTGATTTCAAATCAAGTCTCTCCATTCAACCACATACTTGCGATGGATCCTATGGAGACATCTTTTAATGATTACAGCCACTAGCGTATCATATTTGTGACACGCTCATATCTCAAAACAAGTCACATTTTTGGAACCTATCTGCTATTGTAAAACGCCAGTGCAGTCTTGTAGACAGTCCCTCTCCATCTTGCAACTGTTCCTCAGTCTCTGTCCCGCCCTCCACTGAGCTTTATCCAAGTAATCGTTCCACTTTAAGTCAGAACTGAGCAGGAGTCGGAGATAGCTATGTCTTAGACCTTCTGCATCCTGTGGAGAAAAGGGTGACCTGCTTAAAGTGACCACTCAGAGGAAATGGAAACATTGTCGTAACTCTGCCAACTGCCTAAGATGTGTAAGGACTGCGCACCATGAAGCTTTCTCCTGCAACACGAGGTATTAGGAAAGACACTATGAGCTGGAAGAAAACGATGATTTTGCTGCTACGTTATGGTATGTCTCCAGACCACATACAGATACTGCGGTCAGAAGGAGATCTCTGTGCCTTGGAGCGCGTTCACATCTGACACCCAAACATTCTCTCTATCATCATTATTTTGTACCACTGAACAGAGAAAAAAAGCTACGAACTATAAAAACCCTACTAACTGCATCCGGCAGAGAACTCAGTAAGATTTTACTGCTTCTCTCTCTTCTGATATATATGCATCGAAAACAAATACTGTATGTGTGCTGGTATCGAAAATATGGCGCAATCCTATTAAATATACAGGTATTGATCCATTGGAGCTGGTGGTCAGTGATCAAAGTCACCTGCACAAACCAGTGTAAAGTTTCACTGCTTGTACTATAGGAGGAAGATATCCCACAGATTATCAGTCAAAGAGGAGGTTCCTGTTATGTTGTTTGATACATCGTTTTTTCTGCTGTAACACATCCAAGCAATGTATGACTACAGGTTTGTGCACCACCATACATTTTGTTATTTCCACTACTTCGATGTATTTATCAGGTTCTAACCCAAAATCAACACATTTCAATCCACTGGCTCTCACAGAAAACTGGTCCCTGCATGTTGTGCTCCCACAACACACACGATGATTGAAATAAAGGGCAGTTCCAAAACATGGAAACTGGAAGAGTTTTGCGGCATTTTGGAGCATTTACAAACAGCTATCTGAAGGTGATTGATGACCTCTACATTTAAAGTCATCTTTCACTGCAGCAGGTGGCTTGGTGTTCCATTTCGAATGATTCCTCATTTATAGTCATGTATGTTATCATTGTTTCAGTGCTACCCATCCCCAAAAGGAGTCGGCCCTCTCGCCCCCCCCCCCCCCCCCAAGACTCTCTATCCATCTCAAACAAGTAATGTGAGTAATCAAGAGTGTATGTGTGGATGGATGCGATGGAAAATACATCATGAATGTACTATAATAAGCATCAAAGTTGACTGTGCGGTCAATTTTAGCAATTTTACAAGTTTTTCGATAATTTCAACACCAGGCAATGACGAAGCAGCATGCTTCCCAATTTATGTATCATTGTTAAACAACCCTTTCACTACTTTGCGAGTACCATACATCAAATTGAGAATGTACATAGATGACTGTGCAGTACATCTATTCATTGCTAATTATCGAACATACACTCCTGGAAATGGAAAAAAGAACACATTGACACCGGTGTGTCAGACCCACCATACTTGCTCCGGACACTGCGTGAGGGCTGTACAAGCAATGATCACACGCACGGCACAGCGGACACACCAGGAACCGCGGTGTTGGCCGTCGAATGGCGCTAGCTGCGCAGCATTTGTGCACCGCCGCCGTCAGTGTCAGCCAGTTTGCCGTGGCATACGGAGCACCATCGCAGTCTTTAACACTGGTAGCATGCCGCGACAGCGTGGACGTGAACCGTATGTGCAGTTGACGGACTTTGAGCGAGGGCGTATAGTGGGCATGCGGGAGGCCGGGTGGACGTACCGCCGAATTGCTCAACACGTGGGGCGTGAGGTCTCCACAGTACATCGATGTTGTCGCCAGTGGTTGGCGGAAGGTGCACGTGCCCGTCGACCTGGGACCGGACCGCAGCGACGCACGGATGCACGCCAAGACCGTAGGATCCTACGCAGTGCCGTAGGGGACCGCACCGCCACTTCCCAGCAAATTAGGGACACTGTTGCTCCTGGGGTATCGGCGAGGACCATTCGCAACCGTCTCCATGAAGCTGGGCTACGGTCCCGCACACCGTTAGGCCGTCTTCCGCTCACGCCCCAACATCGTGCAGCCCGCCTCCAGTGGTGTTGCGACAGGCGTGAATGGAGGGACGAATGGAGACGTGTCGTCTTCAGCGATGAGAGTCGCTTCTGCCTTGGTGCCAATGATGGTCGTATGCGTGTTTGGCGCCGTGCAGGTGAGCGCCACAATCAGGACTGCATACGACCGAGGCACACAGGGCCAACACCCGGCATCATGGTGTGGGGAGCGATCTCCTACACTGGCCGTACACCACTGGTGATCGTCGAGGGGACACTGAATAGTGCACGGTACATCCAAACCGTCATCGAACCCATCGTTCTACCATTCCTAGACCGGCAAGGGAACTTGCTGTTCCAACAGGACAATGCACGTCCGCATGTATCCCGTGCCACCCAACGTGCTCTAGAAGGTGTAAGTCAACTACCCTGGCCAGCAAGATCTCCGGATCTGTCCCCCATTGAGCATGTTTGGGACTGGATGAAGCGTCGTCTCACGCGGTCTGCACGTCCAGCACGAACGCTGGTCCAACTGAGGCGCCAGGTGGAAATGGCATGGCAAGCCGTTCCACAGGACTACATCCAGCATCTCTACGATCGTCTCCATGGGAGAATAGCAGCCTGCATTGCTGCGAAAGGTGGATATACACTGTACTAGTGCCGACATTGTGCATTCTCTGTTGCCTGTGTCTATGTGCCTGTGGTTCTGTCAGTGTGATCATGTGATGTATCTGACCCCAGGAATGTGTCAATAAAGTTTCCCCTTCCTGGGACAATGAATTCACGGTGTTCTTATTTCAATTTCCAGGAGTGTATATATAGCAAAATACACCAGACAGCGTCCTATATCAATTTACTATTTCTAGCACTTCAATCAAAGTGCACAATTTACGATTACGATTGCCCACCTTCCCCTATGCAGATGGGAGTCACAGACCATTCCCGCATTCCTAAGATAAAGTTGGAGATTGAAATATCTCCCCACACTGTCTTTGACCAACCCTTCCCACAACAATGTCACCGATTTAATTTGCAGTGGACAATAAGTATGAGGCCACTACACACACTATATTCCACGTCTTGTGAAGGAACAGAGAAAGATGAGTCCATAACTGCGCTTCAGCAATGACTGTTCCACACCAATCTTACTCACAGCGACCATCCAGTGCACAAGATCTCTCCAGATGTCGAGGAGGTTAGCATCCATTATTGATGTATAATAGATATCCAGCAGATGTAGTTCGAAGCATTTTATGTAAATCAACTGCGCCATCAGTTAAGAAGTATTGTTCTAGATTCTGAGGTCTGTACCAAGAAGGTATTGGTAAGAGAAAAACGATCGTGGAACATAAACACATGCATTCTTAAGGTTACAGGTTTTGCACTTAAAACACGCTATAATGGCAGAGGGTTGTGGTTTCCAACGTTTTTGTCATGCCGAATCCAACACTGTTAATATTAAAATATAATAAGTACATTCCCAGCACATGACATTCATTCTCCATGCAAGTTTCACTATGAAAAACTGTGGTCTACTACCCTGCACACCAAAGAAAACATCGATTCTTTGTAGCACAAACACTACCTAGGTTCATAGAGGTGTAGGACACCTAATGTTTACGAAGCTCAAGCCTGATTAAGATTTGGAAATTATGATATATTCAAAACAGCCTTATAAAATGATTCTCGACAGCCGAAAATGCATACTAAGAAACACTGACATCTTACAATGAAATAAACACCACAAGCAGTAGCCAGAGGAGATGTAAGTCTTACCTCAGTTTATCATCACACCTGGTAACCTTCCTCTTGCACCTATGTTAGAAAGAGGAATACGAGAAAAAATTGACAGGGAAGTGCCAGGAACTAGAGGAACAGTCATTTCTCGTAGACAACTATAAGATGGTTGGAATAGAATGTTTAATGTGGGTGACCACCAAACGTAGAGTAATGGATTTATCTATGTCGGATCACAAGCCAGGTGTGACCCCAAAGTTAGAGGCAATCGCCTTATAAATTTTTATAAAGCGTCCTTTGCTAAAGAGCGTTGTTTTAGCAGCTAGGGTGACTGCAGTATACAACTACAGAAGATATCGCGTGTCTGACCCTGTGCAGGACTGTTTAGGTGTTTTAAACCTTAACAAACAGTATTTACAATGTACTTCCCTGTATCTCCACCAATCACATTCTTGCAGTGTCAGCTAACAAACAGTTGCTGTATGGTTTTGTTTTTTTCTCCAACATTCTACTGTACCTCTATTGAGCTACTAGTGATACATGCAAGCTGACTGCTGTCTTGGATGTTTTCTCGGAAAAGAGAGCCAGCTCCTCTAAACTTAGATGGATTTGCGTTAAAGGACGATAGAAAGTAGATGGAGTGATCAATTGAGAGGGAGATGTTTGCTGCAGGTAATTTTCCACGCATCCAGGGTGTTTCAGTTGTGTGGTATAACCTGTGATCGACTCGTATGTAGTTGCGTGTTCTGTGTGTATATAGGGCACAGCGATCGTTAACAGCAAACCTCTCCAAACCACAGTCGTTAGAGGACTTCCAGCTCACATGTGATGAAAGATATCCATCAAAGGAAAACCTGTTTCAGTACCCTCCTCTAGATGAATGAAGACGTATGAGAAGTAGCCCATTTCTCTGCCACATATTGGACGTAAATCGAGTCTTCAGTACCAAGCGACTATTACTATACTTTTCATGTTCGTTCTATCCTAAATGCATGCTACTGGATCATCGAGCAGTGGGCAAGTCCTAGGATCTTTTAGTAGGTTGGTATGTAAGATTCACAAATATTGTCAGCAATATGACCATATATATGCAAAACTGTGGAAAAAATATGAAAGACGGCATAAAATCGGTAAAACTCGAGGAAAACCTGGTATAATCACGAAAAATTGATGTGAGATGTTAAAATTAAGGGAAATACCATGAAACATGTAAAATCGCGAAAACCTAGTAAAATTCTGGAAACTGGCTGAGAATACATAAAATTAGAGAAAAGAACCATCAAAAGAGTACTGAGCAAAATAAATAAAACTACGTGCTCTAGAGGAGGAGAGTAGACTGATGTTACATACACACATCTTAATAGTGGAGAGAGGAAGCATTCTAAGAGATGCGGTGTCAAGGTGAAATGGCAATATTATCCTGCACGTGAGCAATGCAGCCTGAAATCGGACCATGACCTCTCTATGAAAGAAGAAGATTACGAGGGGTGGTGGTAAACTGGCAACCGATTCAGGTGTTTATTTCGTCATAAGATATCACTCTTTCTTCATATGCATTTTCGGCTGTCAACGCTCATTTTATAAAGCTGTTGTGAACATATCATAATTTCTGATCCATGATTGCGCTTGAACTATGTAAACAGCAGGCGTCTTACGCCTCTATAAACCTAGGTAGTGTTTGTGTTACAAACAATCGATGTTTTGTTCGTGTGCAAAGTAGTAGTTTTATCGCTTTACAATTTGCCACTATAGTTTTTCGTAGAGAAACTTGCATGGAGAACGTATGTCATGCGCTGGGTATGTATTTTTTATACTGAAATATTAACAGCATTGCATTCAGCACGACTAATAGGTCGGGAGCTGCACCCCTCTAGCATTTTAGCGTGTTTAAGTGCAGAACCTGTAGCCTTAGGAATGCGTGTGTTTATTTTCCATAATCACTTTTCTCTTACCAATACCTTTTTGGTGCTGACCCTAGAAACTATAACAATACTTCTGAATCGATGATGCAGATGATTTACATAACATGCTTCAAAATATGTCTGTTTGGATATCTACTATACACCGATAAGTGATGCTAACCTTCTCAACATGCGCGCATCTGGAGAGATCTTGTGCAGTTGGATGGACGCCTGAATGAGATTGGTGTGGAACAGTCTTTGGTGAAGAGCAGTAATGGACTCGGATTGCTCTCTTCGTTCACAAGACATGGAATATAGTGCATGTAGTGGCCTCCTACTTCTTATCAGCTGCAAATTCAATCGGTGAGTGTTGCAGGAAGGCTTGGTCAAAGACAATGCAGGGAGATCTTTCAATCTCAAACTTTATCCTAAGATTGCGAGAATGCTCTGTGACTCCCTTCTGTATAGTGGAAGATGGGCAATCGTAGTCGTAAATTACCCAGTATGATCGAAGTGCTGGAAATATGTAGATCTATATAGACACTGTCTGGTACATCTTGGAACATACATGTTCTAGAATTAACAATCAATGGACGTACTGCCCAGTCATCTAACAATATTAGTAGTCTAGTATATGGTACTCGCAAAGTAGTGGAGGGTGGTTTAGGGAATATACAGAAATTCAGAAGCATGCTGCTGCATCATTGGTCAGTGTTGAAATTACAGAAAAACTTGTAAAGTTGCTAAAATTGATCGCACAAGCAACTGTGGTGCTTATTACAGCAAATTGATTGTGTCTTTTCCATCCAATCCGTCTACTCGTACACTGTTGATTACCACATAATGACTGACTGACATCACTTGTTTGAGATGCATAGAGAGTCTAGCACGGAGAGGTGTGGGGGGAGGGGGGGGTGGACACCTCCTGGGGGTGGCTAGCAGCAGAACGGTGACCGTGTACATGACCGCAATATGAGGTACCAATCAAAATTGAACACTGAGCCATCTGCTACCCTGTCACTCTGAAAGATGACTTCTAATGTAGAGGTCATCAATCACCTTCAAATAACTGTTTGGAAATGCTCGACAGTACAGCAAAACTCATGCAGATTCCATATATTGTGACTGTCTTTGGGTGACACACACACACAGCCATTAAGCCATTGAAGGAGCAGTCAGTAGTCCTGCCAGAATCCACCATCGTCACTTAGCAGCGAACAACTTACTGAATCAGAGTCTCAACACTGACTACTTTGGCGCACCCCCATTCGACTATCGATAGTACCTGCTGCGACCTGCGTGGGGCAAAGATGTATTGTTCCCAATATGTAAGGGTGGTTGACCCCTTACATCCCCCCCCCCTCCAAAAAGAACTTCTTTGAAACTGGAGGCGGAAAAGAATAGAGTGTTCACAGTGATAGAAAGAGAATAATGTGTCGTGTGATCAGTAGCTCTGTAATCCTATAGTACAAGTGATGAAACCTTACACTCGTTTGTGCAAGTGACTTCGAACACTGGCCACCTGCCCCAGTTGATCAATACCCATATTTTTAATAAAATCGCGCCATATGACGCTGGCACACAGACGCTATTTGTTTTGATACATATATATTGGAAGATGGCTGTTCAGATGGCTCTGAGCACTATGGGACTTAACATCTGTGGTCATCAGTCCCCTAGAACTTAGAACTACTTAAACCTAGCTAACCTAAGGGCATCACACACATCCATGCCCGAGGCAGGATTCGAACCTGCGACCGTAGCAGTCCCGCGGTTCCGGACTGAGCGCCTAGAACCACTAGACCACCGCGGCCGGCTATATTGGAAGAGCGAGAAGCTGTAAAATCTTGCCAAGTTGACTGTCGTATGAGGGTTGTGGGGTTTTTATGGTTCATAGTTTTTTGTCTCTTTTGGATGGTAGAAAATAATGATGATAGAGAGAATGTTTGGGTGACAGACGTGAATTCACCCTGAGGGACGCAGAATCTGTATGTGGTTTGCAGACTGAAACACTCCCTTATTTAACACATCGTTACTGATCAGTGGATTATAGCCTAACAGCTTAGAATAGTCTGACCATGTGCAACTGATAAAGGCTGATCAGTTAATATTTGCTTGGGAGTTGTTTCAAATCAAGTCCAATAAAGCTAATTAGGATATCAGGTAGCAATAATCGGTACATACTTTGTTGTTATGGGTCTATATATATATATATATGTATATATATATATATATATATATATATATATATATATATATATATATATATATATATATATAGTCTAAACACACAAATGAGGCAGTTACTCCCTTAGTCTGACAAAGGCATAATGGTTAAGTCATCACAGGTCGCCTATTAACATCGTCACACATCAATATTCTTCATGTAGCACTAAATGCAATCCAAATCGTGGGTGCCCAGCATGGTTGTCGCATAATCACGATGCACAAATGAACACTTAAAACACATCAACAAATCACTCACTTAATGCCATTTCCATACTTGCTGGAGGTCAGGCCCATGGCGTTGGGTGACACACACACACACACACAACCATTAAATAATTGTAAGATTGGTCAGTTGTCCTACCGAAATCCGCCCTCCTTTCTTAGCAGCGAAGAATTTACTTACTCAGAGTCTCAACACTGACTATTTTGGCGCACCAGACATTCGACTATAGATAGTACCTACTGCGACCTAAGTGAGACAAAGATATATTGTTCTCAATAAGTAAGGGCAGTTGACCCCTTACATCCCCTCCCTCCCCCCCCCACCCCCACCAAAAGGTCTTCTTTGAAACTGGTGGTGGTGGAAAAGAATATAGACAGAGTTCACAGTGATAGAAAGAGAATAAACATATAAATACAAGTAAATGAAATTTACAAATTGAATGGTAAATCTTCTGACTCCAGTCGTAAACTGCCTCTACAAAACAGATTATATCTCACATACAAACTATGCTAATGACACAACTCAAAATTGTAATTTGTTGAAACAATACTATCACATATAGATTATAACAAAACTAGTCTCTTGCACAATCGATGAACTATGCAATGCTGGATGTCTTTTGAATCATATTGTGACAAAACTATTTTCATTTCAGTTCGTCTCAGAGACGTTTGCTGTCCAAAACACAACCGAAATTCCACTATATTAGCACCACATATCACAGGAAATAACTAATTAGACTAGTACCTATTTAACCTAATATATCAGTGGCCAAAAACATAGTACATAATAAATAATACTTAATACAAATGCAAATAAATGACAACAATTTACTCTCACTCAGTAATGCATATATGAATATACTGTTCGTGCGGTCATTACAAGATCAATCTCTACAAAAATGTCTTTCTCATTGTTTACAAATTGTGTTTACTGCTTTAGAACTTCTATTACTGACACAGTTCACAGATTGGTCCATAGCTAGATCCTGTTAATACACACTACAATATTTCAATACTAATACTTCTCACACTATAAAGGATTACTATATCTCAGTTATTATAAGCAATTCATCCCTTAAATGTGATTCTTTTCTAACCATGAAACCTATAATCCTGAACAGATAAAAAATAGTACCTAAAAGGCAACAACTGACACTTGAACACCAGTACTCATGACCTTTACTCTCCAAATAGGTATAATAAAAAAACACACCCATACACATTTATGTTTATGCCTGACTAGGCCGTACTTCATCATCCTGATTACTTCTCTCCTCTGGGCTGCCCCAATATTCTTGTGGATAGAATCTCTTTATATTTTCAACATGTTCCTTGCCTTGCACTTGATTAGTTTGAGCATATTCCAGCTACACAGTGTTGGGGTTTGAATCTTGATAATTTTATATGGTCCCTTGTATAACCCTTTAAGTTATAGGTTTCACCAATTATCATGCCCTTCTCCCTCATGTTCATTCTTACTAGTTCACATTTCTTGTCCGAACTTAGGTTATCTCCTTGTGGATATTCCATTTCATGAAAAACACTGTCAGGTTCCTGATTAAGTAAGATTTCACATGATGCAAATCCTGTTGAATCATGCGGTAGGTGGTTACGAATACGTTTTAATTCTTCTAGGTATTCCTTTCAAGTACCATGTTTCCTGTAACAATAGATCCGACACAAACGATTTAACTCCTTCATCATTCGTTTGGCAGGGTTCAAGGCCGGTCTGTATCTACAGATGGCAATCTATTCTACTTGAGGTATATTCAACATTTCCCTTCCCTCCTTGGATCGGAATTGGGATCCATTATCACTTAGGATTCGTTTCGGTTCACATACATTGCTCAGGTAATCTTTTTCAAACTTATTAATGATGGTACCTTTCTTTAATGGATAAAACTTTACAAATTTAGATACCTGCCACGATGAATCTAATTGATTCTGGTATGACCGCATGCAGGTAACCTTATGTTAAACAGTTTTCTGACAGGTATCACAATTGCTCAGCAACTTGCGTATACGCCTTCCATGTTGTTGAAGACACAGTTCAATTTCAGTTTCTCAAGGTATTTCTTAGGTCCATGATGGGCATTGCTATAATGTGTGTACCAGATTAACTTGTCTATTATATGCTCTGGTATACATAATCTACAGCTCTCTTCATATTCTCTTCTTCTCTTGTACAGTATTACCTGGTTGATATAATAGTATTTCCTAATCTTTTCTTCATCAGCATATCTATATTTATTCTTAATTAATTTCAGTTTTTCTTCCTGGTTCTGCTCTCTACATATTTTCCTCAATAATCTCTTCACAAAATCTTCATTAAATTTATCCAAACTTCTCCTCCTTCTGGTCTGCTTATGGCTGTTGTCCAAGAATCGAGTGGCAGCCTTGATAATGCATCAGATATGTTATGTGATGTACCAGGCTTGTATATCACTTTGAAGTCATAATCTTGCAACGCCCATCTTATCAAGCAGCTGTGTCTCAGTTTACTTGTAGTTAAGAAAGCTAGTGCTCTGTGGACAATGGACACCTTTACATGTCGTCCTGTTAGATAATAACGAAATCGCTTAAAACCCCACATGATAGCCAGTGCCTCTTCTCTGTAACGCTATATCTCCTTTCGCATGCATTCCAGCTTCTGCTACCAAAGGCTACAGTATCACCTTGGTATCTCCTTCTTTCTCGATCTGGTATAAACGTACGCCTAGATCATAAACTGAGCTATCCTCTCCCAAATAAAAGTCTCTAGAAAAATCAGGATGGCATAAAAATCTGCATTATACCATGCTTCTTTAATCCTTTAACGTTCCTCTTGAAATTCGTCATTCCAGTGCAGAACATTTCGGTTTTAGTAAGTGTTCTCAAATTGGGGGCAGTGAGTATAGGTTCCTTCAGGAATTTTCGATAGAACTCACAGAGACTGAAAAATTCTCTCATTTGCCTTTTGTTACAAGGAACTGCAAATTCCCTAATTGTCTTGATCTTATTTGGGTAAGGGTAAATACCCTCTTCTGTAGTTATGAAGTCTAAGAATTTTTTCTGGGATTTGCCATATTCTGACTTATTCAAATCTGCTGTCACCCCAGCTTCCTCAAACGCTTGCAATACTCCCTCGAGTTTCTCTAAATGTTCTTCCCATGTCTCACTTGCAATGAATATATCATCCATGTAAACAATAACCTCCTTATGTAATTCTTCACCCAAAACCTTGTCCAATGCTCTAATGAATTCCGAGACCAACACACTGAGCCCAAATGGCAATACTCTAAATGATAACTTCTACCAGCATATGTGAAGGCCGTATACTGACACGACTCAGGGCCAGAGGTATTTGCCAGCATCTGGCAGTCAGGTAATTGCTACTAAGTATCTTTGCACCCCGAAACCTTTGAATTAATTCTTATATCGTTTCTGACTTGTTTCGCTCTGGTTCAGTGATCTTATTTACTGTACGTGCATCCAAAACTATTCTCACCTTCCCATCTTTCTTGTCTATCACAAATAATGGACTATTATATTTGCTCTTGGTTCTCTCAATAACCCCAAGGTCAACCATTCTTTGTATTTCATCTTCTACCTCTTGCCTTTTAGCCTGAGGGATGGATTATTATTTAACACTGAAAGGATTGTGTTCCTTAATTTTCAATTTATATTCTACCCCTTTCATGATTCCTCACTGCTGTGAAAAGACTTTGCTGTGCTTACGTAGTATGTTTTCTAACCTCTTCTGAATCTCTTCATTCAAATGTGTCATATCTTCTAGTTTCTTGCATATAGCATCTTCACTAGGTTGATCCGCCTGGGCTAATCCCTTGTAGAATATCAATACTTCCGCATCATCCAGTTGTTCTTCTGTAGGCCCCTCCTCATAACACAAATTAACCTGTCGGATTTTTCTTCCCTTTCTTTCTGCCAAGGTCAATTCTCTCCTTTCTCCCTCAAGTCCTTTTACACTCCCTGTATCTTCATCGAAATTCATGACTGCTTCTACTTCGTTCAGCCAGTCAACTCCCAAAATAACTGCCATGTTAAGA
Organism: Schistocerca cancellata; assembly: GCF_023864275.1. Lineage (NCBI taxonomy): Eukaryota > Metazoa > Arthropoda > Insecta > Orthoptera > Acrididae > Schistocerca > Schistocerca cancellata. The sequence continues at coordinate 955,885,147 of NC_064626.1, forward strand.
CCTGATAGCACCAAAAATGTCGCTTCATACACTTCTCCCTCTACTTTAAATTAAACAATGTTTGTTCCTTAATGGGCTTACTTTTGGCACCTACAGCATTTACAACTCGGACACCATTTACAGGAAAACTAGGTAAGCTGGCGTTAGTATTCAGTGTCTGTTCATATAGCTTTCGAGGTATAGCACACGTTTCACCCCCCGGTGTCAACTAGGGCATCAACATCTAATACACACATCTTTATCCTGGCTTCAGGTAATATTGGTTCCTTGGAACTCTGTTCCTTTTCCCTCATGAGGTCTTTTTTCAGATCGCCATCATCATGCCTAATCAGATTTATATGGGTCCTCCCCTATCCCACTCCCGACCAGACCTCATCAGGAGCATAGTCTAGTTTACCGAACTTCTATCCTCCTGATCTTGGGCCTCACTATTTCTTCGACTGCCACCTTCTCTCTCATATTCCCTTGTATTTTCATCTCTGCTAGAATCGCCTTGGAACCGATGTCCATTTCCACGGCACCTACTCCCATGATAGTCTCCTCTTCCTTGGTTGAACGATGGGTTATTAAGCTGATTCCGTCGTTAATTATCTTCTCTTTGGCCTGCTCACGTGCTTGACTATTCTCTTGCCCATGTGTGGACTCCAATTTCTCCAGTACCAACATAAGAGCTTCTCTGTCTTTAATCAGACTTCTGAACCAGGTTTCGTGCATCCTCCAACTTAATCTTCTCTTAAATGCAGAAATCACTATCTCATCATTTAAGGGTTGCTCTAAAGTTTCATTCAGTTCCCATTAATGCTCATCAAATTCTCTTAAGTTACCTCTCCAATTATTGAGAGACTTGTGATGTAGCAGGTTTTGGCAATGTTGCACACTATGTCTCTTTGACCAGTATTTCCTTAGAAACTCTCCTTCAAACTTGTCATAATACTAACTTCATATACCTTCTTCACTCCCCATATAAAAGCTTCACATTCCATTCTATCTATCGCAAACTGAATTTTGTCTTTGTCTCGAAAATGTGTTGGAAATATGCCTCTCAGCCAATTCATAAAAATCGTCAGGTGCAGTGATCCCTTTGGCTTTTATTTTTGCCCCACATCAGCTTGTGGGTACCTATTATCATCACCCATTAATGTTATCACTTTAACTTCCCCTATAGCTGTTGTTGCATTACCAATCTTTCTGCCAGTCAGTTTTCGTTTCTAACTGTTGGATTTCGCCCTGTATGTGTTGCATATCCTGTGAAGTCCTCCTATTATCTTCTTCCCTCTGCACTGCTATTGCTTTTTGTATATTTCAAGCTAATTCAGTCTCTCTGTTGCGTAGTCCCTTAACAGCTACTTCACATTGTTGATGCTTCTGTGTTGTCTCTTCGATCCTTCCCCCTAATTCTTGCTTAACTTCTTCATGGGCTATCTTGGTTTATGCACTGTTGGAATCTGCCTTCTCTCTCCTCGCAGTCTTTCCTCACATCTTCCTTATAATCCTGCAGTTCTTTCTACAGATTTTCTTGTTCTCCTAATGTCATTTGAATCTTCTCATTGACAGCGCCAATCTTTTCTTGGGTTATGTTATTGGTTTCCTCGAGTTTCTGAATGGTGGCTTCAATTTTGGATTCAATCTTTTCTTGGGTTGTTTTATTGGTTTCCTCGATTTTCTGATTGGCGGCTTCAATCTTGGCATCAATCTTTTCTAATATCGCAAATAGCATGTCTTGGTGTCCTCACTCTACTCTGTTTGATTTACTACTCCCAGGTCTTATTGCTGTCTTGAGGTAATTGGTGGACTGTGCTAATGGGATCCCTATTGATAGTCCAAAGTCACTGATTCCTGAATCACCTCTATCCTCCTGTCCTATCTCCTTCTCAGTTTCCACCTCCGGAATCTCCTGCTTGGTTTCAGGAGACATGTTTGGTTACTTATATCATATACCAACAATACTATAAATTAACCCTTGGGTAATCAAAATACTTTTGACCAAGTGACAATTTAAACAAAATAATGGCAGCAGTACTAAAACTAGCCCAAAACAGAAACAACACCTATTCCCAGTGGATATAAAAAAAATCCACCAACTTATCTGAATTAAACACCAATGGTGATATTTATCAACTCACACCCAGGCATCAAAAATCAACTAACATCACCAATTAACACTACAAAACTTGTAACCAACAGTTAATGCTGCAGCATAAGTCTTAAAATCTATTCACTACTGCCTTGCTGGTGAAAACACAAAAAACGAATAGATAAACACACTGCTGTAGATCCAGAAAATTCCAAAATGGAAAGAAAAATTACTATCAGTTCTAGTAGCGTTACATACTGTGATTAAATTCGTTATATGCTCTGCAGATAGCGTAATGTAAATTATTAGTGCGCTGGCAGGTTGCCTTCACTCACCGCATGACGCTAATACTAGCTGTGGAATTTTGTTTGTTGTGCGCTGTGTTTACTGGTAGTCAGTCGCGCTACTAATCGAGTCGCCGCCGCTGCCATTGGCTCGTTCCATGCTGCGACTGTTGGCTGACGCGTCGCTGTCGCTGCCTGGCGTGATTCGTGCAAATGTTGTCGTCGAAGTTCGCTGAACGGTGGCCAGGTGGCGCAGCGGACATGATACTTCATAACTTCGCTACGAGATGTCACTTCGGTGGCGTATTGGTTGCTGCTCGGTGTAGCTTGTCTATGCTGTCGAAACTCTTACGCGGCTGGAACTGGTACCGTGTCGAATCACTTCTTAACTGACGTTATTGACGTGGCTGTAACGGAACATATTAAAGGCTTTACTGTACCGAAGTATGCGATACCCTCCAAATTCAACCAGTTTAACGAGTATTTCTGATTATAGAAAAGTTATTGTGTATGTTAACAATGATTGCGTAACATGTCTCCATAAACAGTCAACCCTTTAAATTATACTGAATTACTAACCCACACAAAAGTTAATATCACTTGATCACTGATACAGCAAATGTCATCATGTAAAAACACTGAGTTCATCTTAAATAATTAATATGAAGTACAAAAAATAGTGTACAACTTAGGTATTTTGGATCTCCTTAAATAAAGATCACCCAGTGAAACCTATTTGTTCACTAGGAGTGGTTTCACTTAGTATTTACGAAATCAATCCTGTTTTAGACGAAAACCAGTGTATTTCTTAATAATTCATGTTAATTACTTATTTATGCAAATTAGAGAAGTCAATTGACAAACTTCTAAAAAACGGACTTTTTGTAACAAAGAATTATTCTGTCAAGTCAACAAATCTGTCTGTCATTTTAATAACATGTTAAATTATGTCACTCGATGCAAATTAATAACTTTTCTGCACAAATTATGATAACAGATGTACATGTGACTTGTAAACTATATCTCTTTTTAGTTGTTCTTTGACAAGGTTATAAATACGAGCAGCAAGAAGGGTCGAGAAAGCAGTCGGAATGTCGCTTTGGTACAGTGTGTTTGTGTGTTATTGTTTGAGGTGGATAAACAATGCAAAGAACATGTAAAGGAAGTTGTGTTGTGTCATAGTCTTTGGTGGACAGTGGAATTAAGATGGCCACCAGAGAAATAAATATTTGAAGTTTACATATTTGTTGGTTTCGTTCATCCTTTATCATCAAAAGCACATAAAACAAAACACAGGACCTCATGTTTTTAACCCTAGACAACCAGAATTAGAGCCAGCATCAACATCGAGACACAGCAGCGATCCAGCAAGCAGCAGTGATTACTACAATGCATTTTAATGGCGCCAACCTAACATCAAGTGCTAACAAGCTCCGTAAATGGGAGTGAAATAGTGCGATTATAGCAATTAGCAATATCTACGACCAGACGACCATTACAAAAGTGGGGGCTCAGCCGGGATCTTTAAGTGCATCGATGATAATAGTGCAGCGATAAATTTCGTAAGTGCTTAGCATTCCAAAAAAAAAAAAGTTTATTTGTGCAGTGTGGCAACAGTGAAAATATGTCAAAAAATAAATAAATAAATAAAGTGTGTTTGTGTGACTACCTAAAACCATCATCACCCCGCTCGGAAGATTAACGTCTGGATTATGTCAACAGATGTCATCAATCAAGACCTCAGCTTCAATAAAACCGAATAGAAGTGAAGAAACCAACAGGAACACCGATCACGACATCATAGCATAAAGCAAGGTATTTTGTTGTTGTTGTCATTTAAAATAATTAATAGTTAACATGTCTCTACCTGAGAGTGATGAGATCGTAGGAAATATAAAAATTGAACCAGGGGATGGTGAACAATTAAACTTAACAGACTGGCTAGCAGGGTTTGCAACTCAAATAAGCTCGCAACTTAAACAATCCAGTGAAGAAATAAGTGTGAAACTGAAAGAAGTTCTCAATGAGAAGTGTGAGGAAATTAAAACTACCCTCAGTAAGGACACTAGAGAACAGTTGATACACTTCAGAAAAGAATTTCAAGTTAAAGTTGAAAGTTTAAATGAAAACATACAAGCTAACACAGACAGCATTGCTGTCATCCACAACAGAGTAGATACTGAAGTTGAAAGATTAGATCAGAGAATAGACAAAACTTCAGAAAACCTTAAACAAGAATACAACCTGTATACCACTAATGTAGATACAAAAGTAGAAAATATACACACTAAATGTACACAATTGGAGGACGCATTGATGTCCAAACAAACGATTTACAATCAAAATACAATGTATGGGCACATCCAAGTGAAATGCTTTCCTGGTGAAAATCTGCACCCTATTGACTTTATTCACCAATGTAAGGATATGTTTGTGGTAGGAATGTCAGATAACATAAAAATTAAGTTAGTAAAACGGTTTCTAGAAGGGGAGGCCCTATCCTGGGCAAATGAGAATAATGATTCTTGGAATACTTTTGAAGAGTTTGAAGCTAAATTTATTTGCAAATTTTGGTCACAATCCATACAAGCCAGATTAAAGTCAGAATTTCTAAATGGACCAGTGTATAGAGGGAAAGTAGGGGGAATGCAAAAATTTTGCAGAGATCAATTGAAAAATCTTGCTCACTTGAATAACTCTTTTGATATTATGACACAAATTGATGTTTTAAAAAGAAGGTTACCAGAGAGACTGCAGTGGGAATTGGTCCGTGGACCAGACGATTCAATGGAAGAGTTCCTGAAATTTGTAAATAGATTAGATAGGGCCTTGGAAAGAGAAAATAACCAAAGTTTTGGCTCTGGCAACAACCAGTATGGGGGGTGGAACAGGAATGTAAATAGAGATTATTATGGGAGGAGAGACTTTGAAAATTCTGGAAATAATGCTCCAAATAGGGGAGATAGGAGATATGAAAATGATTTCAGAAACAATACACAGGAGGGAGGATGGAGGAGAGATAACAGGAATGATAGAAGTAGGTATTGGGGAAGAGAACAAGATAGAAGGGGGTTTGCTGAAACTAGTGAACAAAACGACAACTACAAACGGACAGACCGAGGGAACCAGCCAGGAAACGGTGGACAGTCCCACTAGATGTCCCTAGTTTTGGGGCTAGACAATATTATGATAGGACAACACATAACCGAAACTGGAAAAGGAGAGGATACAATGTAAAGAGTAAGTACCATGAAAATTCTGATGTTGTTAGAATGAATAAATTAGAATTTAATAAAAGGTTTTGGGATACTATGAGTAAAAGTGATACAGTTAATAAAAACAGTGTTCAAGCACAGGTAGTTAGTGAAAGTGCAGAAGTTGAAGGTATTGCAGAGTTCCATAGTTGGGCTGAAAAAGATACTGGTGTTAATATCAAGTCAGACACACCACAAATAGAATCTATTTTGGGGGGTTTATTTGATAAGAAGGGGGATGACGAAGTAATGGAGCCAAAGACTCAATTGCTGAGATTCAGATACATAGGGGGGAAACTGAAGATAGGGTTGTTGTGGAGGAGGAGGAAGAAGTAATAGAGGGACATTTAAATAATGATCCTAAATCAAGTGATGTTGTTGATGAGAGTGTGGAGGAAGAAATAAAAGTATTTGTAGAATTGAAAAGTGATGATGAGGTAAAGGTAAGTGGTGTGACAAACATGGGTCATAATGAGGTTAATGTAAGTGAAGTGCAGACTAGGTAATGTGTATCTGAGGACAAGCTATTGCCTATTGGGAACTATGAAACACTAATCTATGAGAATGGTAATAATAATAATAATATTAAAGAAAATATAAAGGGATGGAAGGTAAATGTGTGTTTTCAAGAGAAAGGGGAAAAGTTTTTAGAAGTTTTGTGGAACAACTATGGAAACTGTATAAACAAAGATGCCTTTTGGAAAGAATTAGCAAAGGTAAGTGCAACCTTGTATCCTACATGGTGGACAAGAATCCGTAGTGGACTTTATAAACAAGGGGGTGAAAACAGTAGTTTAAGTGACAACACTGTGTTAAAAGGAACAGATGAAAACAAAGGTTTATGTTTAAATGTCAATGCTTTGCAAACAGAGAGGGGTGTGTCTAAGTGTAGGAAAGAGACATTAGACTTAGGAACTAAAGAAATTGAAAATGATCTATTGTTTGAAAATACTGAAATAGACAAAGATGTTGAGCTAGGTTGTCCATATGTTAAAGTAAACATTGCCATTGGTCCATTTGAAATAAAAGAAAGCCCACATCCTAATGTGTATAGACTTATCTTTCCCAGATCAAGACGGTTATTTGGATTAAGAAACATCACTGAATTGAAACCATATAAACATGGTTAAGCACATTTCCCTGTTTGAATACAGTTACTTACCCATTTTCCATAAAGCATGTTATCCGCAAAGTTTTTTACTGGGTGTGTCTAATAGCAACTACCACTCATCCTACAGACCCTGGAGAAGTTCCAGATCTCGGAGAGAATGTTTTTATATTTATATTGTCACTATTGAATATTAAATTTTGAGACATCTTCTTTACTTGCAATGGGCAAGAACGTGACAAACATTTATTACTTTCCTTTTGTATTGTTGAATATGGGTCATACTTGCACCAAATAAAAGACAATGAAAAAATTGTTGTGCAAGACCCATCATTTTGTGACTATTGTGTTCTTAGGCATAAGATTTGTGTACAATTTTCTACAGCTAATCAGATGTTCACCAAGTTTGATGTTTGTGTTATGTTGTGACCAATTTAAATGTCCAATTTTAGTATTAATATGTTCTTGTACTGTCTTGACTATGCATCTCAATGGGAGACAAGTTTTTTAAATATTTCCTTTTTTTGCAAGTGCATATTATATTCATACATGTGACTTCTCTAGTGTTTGTGTTTATATATCATGTCCATACTTATATTTATGTTCCTTGTTTTCCTTTCTTTTATGTGGCTCAAAAAGAGCAGACAGTTGCAATATTTTCTTATGGACACATGACCTGTCCATCTATGTAATATATTTATGTACCTTCCATTATCTTGATTAATCTGTGACTCAATGAGAACTGACTTTGAAATAATTTATATATATTTTTGATATGTCTTAAAATCGCATGTGATATATTTGTGTCTGTTTTTAATCATTTTCCATGTGGCTCACTGGGAGCAAAGATTAACATTTTTTTTTACTTTCATATATTACTAATTATTTTTATTATGCTGTCATACTGAATGACATAACACAAAGTGCATTTGAAACAACACAACTAAAATATTTGCAGGAAAAAATCATTTTGAAACGGTGTAACGGTCATTGCATACATACACATTATGCATAGTAAAACAAAAAAATTATTAAAGTAGTACTTTTCCAAATTTTAACAATTTGACACATTTGTCCTAGTCGGCTAATATCATTAACATTCTGTAAATGATATTACCCGAGGGGGGTATTGTAACGGAACATATTAAAGGCTTTACTGTACCGAAGTATGCGATACCCTCCAAATTCAACCAGTTTAACGAGTATTTATGATTATAGAAAAGTTATTGTGTATGTTAACAATGATTGCGTAACATTTCTCCATAAACAGTCAACCCATTAAATGATACTGAATTACTAACCCACACAAAAGTTAATATCACTTGATCACTGATACAGCAAATGTCATCATGTAAAAACACTGAGTTCATCTTAAATAATTAATATGAAGTACAAAAAATAGTGTACAACTTAGGTATTTTGGATCTCCTTAAATAAAGATCACCCAGTGAAACCTATTTGTTCACTAGGAGTGGTTTCACTTAGTATTTACGAAATCAATCCTGTTTTAGACGAAAACCAGTGTATTTCTTAATAATTCATGTTAATTACTTATTTATGCAAATTAGAGAAGTCAATTGACAAACTTCTAAAAAACGGACTTTTTGTAACAAAGAATTATTCTGTCAAGTCAACAAATCTGTCTGTCATTTTAATAACATGTTAAATTATGTCACTCGATGCAAATTAATAACTTTTCTGCACAAATTATGATAACAGATGTACATGTGACTTGTAAACTATATCTCTTTTTAGTAGTTCTTTGACAAGGTTATAAATACGAGCAGCAAGAAGGGTCGAGAAAGCAGTCGGAATGTCGCTTTGGTACAGTGTGTTTGTGTGTTATTGTTTGAGGTGGATAAACAATGCAAAGAACATGTAAAGGAAGTTGTGTTGTGTCATAGTCTTTGGTGGACAGTGGAATTAAGATGGCCACCAGAGAAATAAATATTTGAAGTTTACATATTCGTTGGTTTCGTTCATCCTTTATCATCAAAAGCACATAAAACAAAACACGGGACCTCATGTTTTTAACCCTAGACAACCAGAATTAGAGCCAGCATCAACATCGAGACACAGCAGCGATCCAGCAAGCAGCAGTGATTACTACAATGCATTTTAATGGCGCCAACCTAACATCAAGTGCTAACAAGCTCCGTAAATGGGAGTGAAATAGTGCGATTATAGCAATTAGCAATATCTACGACCAGGCGACCATTACAGGGTCCACATCAATTTGTACGATTTTCAAACGGTTTAAAGCCGGTTTCATGTGTAAAGCCACAGCACAACAATTCTCTGATATGCTTGTAATGAATATGCGATCGCTTACTCCATGATAATGTCTACCCGTGTCTCTCGTCAATATTCACTTTGCATTGTTTTTCACACGAATTTACGTGCTTGTACTCCACAATACAGCTATTAACACTGTTCCAGTCGTCCGATACTGCCAGTTACTTTTAATTATGATGTATCAGTACGTTGAATTATCATGCAGTTTTGCAGTTACGTCGTAGTAAACTCTCCGAAATTTCTTACACAGGTTTTCACAATGAAAACTATTGTAAAGTACTGTTTATCGAAGATTAATTTTCAAGTAATTTTTCAGTTGTTCATACATAAGTAAACTACATGAAGTTTTCGTTACCATATGAACTTCTACTTATTGTTTTAACACTGCCAATGTTCTTTCCCGACAAGCACGAATAAACCATTTTTTGTTATTCTCCTTTCTTATCGTCTGTCTGAAAACTGCACAATGTCCTTTCACGGAACGCCACTATGAAACACTTCCTTATTTAAACCACCGTTATTGACTAGTGGATTACTGCCTAACAGTTTAGAATAGTTTGACCGTGTGCAACTGATAAAGGCTGATACATATTTGTACGGGAGTTGTTCCGTATGTAATCCAACAAAGCAAATTAGGGTGTTAGGTAGCAATAATCGGTACATACTTTGTTGCTAAGGATCTATAATATATTGTCTAAACAGCACGAATGAAGCAGTTACTCCCTTCGTCTGACAAAGTCATAACAGTTAGCTCATCATAGGTCGCCTATTAATATCGTCATATGCCAATATTCTTCATGTAGCACTGAATGCACAATCCTCACTGCAGTCCAAATCGTGGGTGCCCGGAGCGTTTGTCCCGTAATCACGGTGCACAAATGAACGCTTAATCACATCAACAAATCACTCACTTAATGCCATTTCCGTATTTGCTGGAGGTCAGGCCCACGGCATTGGGTGACACACACAGCCTTTAAACAATTGTAAGTGCGGTCGGCTGTCCTGCAGAAATCCGCCATCCTTACTTACCAGCCAACAACTTACTTACTCGGAGTCTCAACACAGACTACTTTGGCACACCGGGCACTCGACTATCGATAGTGCCTACTGCGACCTGCGTGAGGCAAAGAGATGTTGTCCTCAATACGTAAGGGGCGGTTGACCCCTTACAAGACACATCGCAATGCAGCAGCACAATCCTCGTCATTCTTACTTTTCCGTTAACTCTTCGTACTGCCTTTTCTACTACCTCGTGTTGCAGGAGAAAGTTTCGATTGTCGCCAGCCTTACACGCCGTTCCAAACGTACATTCTCAGATATTTCTTCCTGAAATTAAGGCCTATATTTGATACTAGTAGACTTCTCCTTGCCAGGAATGCCCTTTTGCCAGTGCTAGTCTCCGTTTGACGTTCTCTTTGCTCCATCCATCATTGGTTATTTTACTGCCTAGGTAGCAGAATTCCTTAACTTCTTCGACTTCGTGACCAGCAATCCTGATATTAAGCGTCTCGCTATTCTCATTTCCACTACTGTCATTACCTTCGTCTTTCTTCGATTTACTCTCAATCCATACTCTGTACTAATTAGACTGTTCATTCCATTCAGCAGATCATGTAACTCTTCTTCACTTTCGCTGAGGATAGCGATGTTATCAGCAAATCGTATCATAGATATCCTTTCATCTTGAATTTTAATCCCACTCCTGAATCTTTTTTCTATTTCTATCACTGCTACTTCGATGCACAGATTGAACAGTAGGGGCGAAAAGCTACACCCTGTCATAAGCCCTTTTTAATCTGAGCCCTTCATTCTTGGTCGTCCACTCTTTATTATTCCCTCTTGGATCTTGTACATATTGTATTTTACCCATCTCTCCCTATAGCTTTCCTCTGTTTTTCTAAGAGTTTTGAACATCTTACACAATTTTCCTTTGCCAAACGCGTTTTCCAGGTCGACACCATCCTATGAAAATTTCTTGATTTTTCTCCAGTCTTACTTGCATTATGAAACACAGCATGAGAACTGCCTCTCTGTTGCCTTTACCTTTCCTAAAGCCAAACTGATCATCACATAACATATCCTCAGTTTTCTTTTCCATTCCTCTGTATATTATTCTTTTCAGCTACGTAGATGCATGAGCTGTTGTGAGATAATTCTCGCACTTGTCAGCTCATGCAGTCTTCAGATCTGTGTGAATAATATTTTTCCGAAAGTGAGATTGTATGCTGCCAAACTCATACATTCTACAACCAAATGTGAACAGAAATTATGATGGAATGTTATCCATCCCTTCTGCCTTATTTGCACTTAAGTCCTCCAAAGCTCTCTTAAATTCTGATTCTCATACTGGATCCCCTATCTCTTCTCAGTCGATCCTTGTTTCTTCTTCTATCACATCAGACAAATCTTCCCCCTCATGGAGGCCTTCAATGTACTCTTTCCACCTATGCACTCTCTCCTGTGCTTTTAACAGTGGAGTTCCCCTAGCTTTTAATGTCACTGAAGTTGTTTTGACTTTCCTATATGCTGAGTCAATCCTTCCGACACTCATGCTCGGTGTCTTCACATTTTTCATGCAGCCATTTCGTTTTAGCTTCTGTGCTCTTCCTATTTACTTTATTCTTCAGCGAAAAGTATTTCTGGATTTCCCTGAACATTTTTGTACTTCCTTCTTTCTTCAGCCAGCTGAAGTATTCCTTGCATTACCCATGGCTTATTCGCAGTTACCTTCTTTGTACCTATGTTTTTCCTTCCAACTTCTGTGATTGCCCTTTTTAGAGATGTCCATTCCTCTTCAACTGTACTGCCTACTGAGATATTCCTTACTGCAGCATCTATAGCCTTGGAGAACTCTAGGCATATCTAATCGTTCCTTAATACTTCCATATCCCACTTCTTTGCGTATTGATTCTTCCTGACTAATCTCTTAAACTTCAGCCTACGCTTCATCACTGCAACATCGTGATCTGAGTCTAAATCTGCTCCTGTGCACACCTTACAATTCAGTACCTGATTTCGGAATATCTGTCTGACCATGATGTAATCTAACTGAAATATTCCCACATCATCAGGCCTTTTCCAAGTATAGCTCATCCTCTTGTGATTCTTGATACGAGTGTTCGCTATTACGAGCTGAAATTTATTACAGATCTCAAGTAGTCTTTCTCATTCCTTGTCCCCAATCCATATTCTCCTGTAACCTTTTCTTCTACTTCTTCCCCTACAACAGCATTCCAGTCCCCTGTGACTATTATATTTTTATCTCCCTGTATTATGCCTTCAGTATCCTCATATACTTTCTCTGTCTCATCATCTTCAGCTCGCGACGACGGCATGTATACCTGAACTATTATTATCGTTGTTGGTTTGGTGTCCAGTGTGATAAGAATAACCCTATCACTGAACAGTTCACAGTAACACATTTTCTGCCCTACCTTCCTATTTATATACAATCCTACTCCCGTTATGCCATTTTCTGCTGCTGTTGATATTATACTATACATATCAGACCAGAAACCCTTGTCTTCTTTCCATTTCATTTCACTGACCCCTAGTATATCTACATTGATCCAATGCATTTCTATTTTCAGATTTTTTAGCTTATGTACCACATTCAAGCTTCTGACGTACCATGTCTCAACTTGCAGAACGTTATTTTTTCGTTGGTTACTCAATATTTTCCTCATGTTCACCTCTCCCTTGGCAGTCCTCTCCTGTAAATCTGATTGGAGGACTACTCCAGGATCTTTTGCCAAAGGAGGGATCATCATGACACTCTTTCAATTACAGGCCATATGTCCTGTGGATACACGTTATGTGTCTTTGATGCAGTGGTTTCCATTGCCTTTTGTGTCCTTATGCTGTTGATCATTGGTGATTCTTCCACCTTTAGGGGCAGTTTCCCACCCCAAGGACAAGACAGGGCTCTGAACATCTGTCCACCCCTCCTCCCTCTTTGACAAGGTCGTTGGCAGAATGAGGGTGACTTCTTATGCTGGACGTCTTCAACTGCCAATGCTGATTATTAATCTGAATTTAAGTGGTGGCAGGTTTCGAACTCGGGACTGAGGGCATTTTGATTACTAATCAAACATGCAACCCCTGTACCCTGGGTCTAAATTCAATATGACAATAGTCCATTCACTGCAATAGATTTCCTGCCAAATGGCCAATCAAATGAATCTTTTTCTTGCCAATTCCTCAGAGGAGAAGAGGGTAATTAATTGATCGAATTAATTAATTAGTCAACCAAATTGATATCAAAAGTGTGCCTGTGTCAGAGAGGGAATTCCCAAAGGAATGGGGGAGGAGGAGGGGGAGGGGATGGGGTTTATTGGAAAACCACTTAACCGAACAACAGGTTAAAGATGTCTCAGTCAAAAGAAAACAATAGGTTTGCCTGCGAATGTATGATTGCTCCTGAATGTAGGCAAGCTGTGCTACCAAATTGTCCACATGCCCACTTTGTCTCCCTACAGATGATCACACGTCTGTTGTTCATTTATTGAAAAATCGCTCCAGTTGCTTAATTAGATCTTTACTACTTCCACATGACCTGTTTCGACTTTTTATTAGGCCATTAGCAATTGTACCCAGAAACTGACAATACATATAGTTATATGGATACATAAATATTTAGTATGGTGTTAACAAAATTTCGTTCTCTAATTGTGTTATATTGGGCAAATGAGAAGGAATTTTAGAACGTGACATAAAGCAACACAGACAATTAAAAAGAAAAAAGTAGGAAATAGCTTCACCTTTGCACTTCACCTCACACAAGATACTCACAGGGTATATGGTATCGAAAACAACCTCGAAATCCTTCGTATAATTAAGAAGAGACACTTTATGGGCATTTATGAAGAGATAGATATTTACATCCATCTGAAAAACTTCAAGGAAAGGACGTTCAACGAGCATGACAAATTAAGAAACACGAGTTTCTTGGATATCTGCAACCTTGTTATTGACAACTTTCTTTAAAGACGCTGCATAAGTTCGTTGCTCTATCTAGGTTTGTTAACATGCTTTCGAACTGAGTCGACGATGCGTCCAAGCTTCCCTACAGCCCTCAACAGTTCATGGTGGTTCAAATTTCTGCCGTTAGAGGACGTAACCTTACGCTCGGCTTGTCCAGTCTACTACAACTATTTCACACTTTTATTTAACCCAAATAATTACTTTAAGGGGCTCCGGAAAGGCTCAAAATCATGAAAAGTTCAATTTTTACTTTTTTGCGTTTTCTGAATCTGCAGACTATTACCTTTTAATAGATACAAAATTTATTCAATTCCGAAGACTACAACTATTTTTAAATTTTTTTGAAATGTGTTCTACATGGGCGTGACCCACTGTGGCACTGTTAAACTGCTGTCAAATGGTGTTATTATTAACGTCCGTGTTCATCAGGTACATTTTAGTGATGTGAGATAAAGTATGTGTTGTGGCTAACCTATTTTCAGTGACTTAGCAGCACCTGAACTGTTGAAAAAGTGTATTCACGGAAAAACTCAAAACGCCAATGAAAGTGTAAATAGTGTTATATGATCGAGAATCCCCAAGACTGTATTTGTTGGAATAGAAACACTTCACTTTGGTGTGTATGATGCTGTTGCGACTTTCAATGATGGCAACATTGTAAGGTGCAAGGTATTTAGAAATATGGGAATGAAGATAGGTTCTAACATGGTACGAGCGATGCTTGCTTTAGAGAAGGAACGCCTTCGGGCTGCAGACAGGGCTGTAAAGAGTCTAGAAATATAAGCAAGAGTAAACAGGAGGAGGAACAAGAGGAAGCTGGAGGAGGAGTTTGCAGAGGATGAAAATAATCCATCCTATGGACCTGGAATGCACTAAAAAGTTAATCCAATCTTTGTCGCTCGATTCCCAAAACTTTTATTTTCTCATACTAATTACATGTTTTCTAAGGATCTTCCAAACATATTTGTTTCAAACTTTCAGTAATGTTACACAGTACCTTCTGCATAATTTAACACGGCCTTTTTCCAAAAAACTGTATATTTTTGAATATATAAATAAAAAATTGCAAAAAAATGTTGTGAATTTTCATTACAATTGAAAAAAAAATCATCTTTAATAACTGAACTAAAATTTTGTAAAATCCCTGTGTTAAGTTGTAGCCCATATTCCAATAAATAATCTGTAAAAAGTTCAACTTCCTACCTCAAATACTTTGTGAGGAAAGATGTAATTTATAAGCGTTATTTTAACATTGCAAGTATAGGGCGTTCCGGAGCCCCTTAAGCATTTTATCTGAAAAACATACTACCTGAAATTTCGAAACTCGTCAGAATATGACTCTTCTCATGCCAAAAATTCTAATCGTTTTAACGTATCGTATTGTGCAGTTTTTATAATTATGACACGCCTATTTTCCTAATGATATCATTGGACGTAATTTTTTTAAAATCCATTTGACTTTTACTGTTTTTATCATTGAAGATTCTTCTCTACTACATAACGTCAACTGCATACCATTTTGTTCTTATACTGCACGTGCACCGTGGTCAGAAGCATTCTGGAAACACTGGTAGTGTGGTGAGAAATAACTGTTGAAAATAAATTCGATCCATTGCACCGTCTCCGAGTTAGTTAGCACTGAAGTTAGCCAGTCAGGCCGTAGTGCCAGCAAATTTAAGCGGCCCGCCTGAGCCTGACACAGTATCAGTTGTTCTCATAGCGTAAATGACAGCGCGCCACTGCTCAGCCCCTGGCTCGGGTTCGATCCTTACTACTGTTTCACGTACAATTTTTGTATGGCTCTCTTGCTCGGGTCTAAGAAACCAAACGCAGAATATCTGTGATATTCCGTCTCTAGTGGTCGCTCAATTTTGCGCAGGCAACGGCCTGATAGGCTAACATCAATGGTAATGATCTCGGAACGGCACAAAGGATCAAACTTTTTCCTTAGCAATTATTTCTCGGCACAACTTACCCTGCAACACTTCCACAAGCTTCTCAGATTATTTTTGACCACCCTGTCTAGAAGCAGTGTCTCCTTTTCTATTATATTAAATATTTATTTACGCACATTATGTATTGGCATTTTCAGATACTCTTGATAGTGTCCTAATTTTTGACTACCCTGTGTAGAAGCAATGTCTCCTTTCCTGTTATATAAAATATTTATTTATGCATATTTTGTATTGGCATTTTCAGATACTCTTGACAGTGACCTAATAAGGTCAATCAACTCGTTTCATTGATGTCAATAAAAATATGTGTTTAGGATTTTCGTGTAATTAATAGTTCAGTATATCATATAACTTGATTCTCGTTGGATATAATGATCAATCATTTCACAAGCTTTGAACAATCCCAATCATATTCCATCGACTGTTAATAACCGAATAGCAACCTAACTTTATTCTGATGTGAACGTGAACTAATAGATAAGTGCTAATTGGGTTTAGTAGCTTCGGGAGTTGTTTCTAATCAAAATGCGACTTCTGAACAATGTTAAACGCAACGAAAAGTGTCAACATATTTTATACTGTGTGACCAATATATTCTGACCAGACACAACTTGAGGTAGACACTACCTTCCTCTTATACTTCTAATTATGGTTACTCTCAACACTGGTAAATGCTTCCGTCTTTCGTCACATGCCGTGACAATAATTCACACATACAGTCCTCACTGCAATGCACTCTGTGGCCGGCGCAGATGACGCGAATCCGAATATTCGGAAAACTGTAAACTGTGAAACACATGTCAGTCATATTACTTATCACAGCTCGGTCTAATGTTTTACTGAAGGACACACTCATCCGATACGACACCACGCGTTCCCCGAAACTACAGGGTGTCCGAAAATCTTCCCTGATTACATAAATTGATAACTCAGGCTAGAAGTAAGATACAAATATGAAACTGGTGTCTCATTGTTTACAAAATATCAAAGTTTTTTTCATACATCAGTAAACTTCCACATGAGCACCCTTGGTAGCACGTAGCACATCTAGGCGATATTCAATTTCCGTCCACACATTAGCCAACATCACTGGAGGGATCGATTCAACGACTGTGGTTATCCGTTGCCACAGGGTTTCAAGATATGGTACACGTGTTCGGTAGACCTGGTCCTTGACATAACCCCATAAAAAGAAGTCTATTGGGGTTACGTCAGGAGAGCGCGGAGGCCAAACCGTTGGCCCATCACGACCAATACATCGCCCAGAAAAGGTAATATCGAGATAGGCACGGACGTAGAACCCCAATGAGGCGGTGCACCGTCTTGCTGAAACAAGACATCGGGGTGATACTGAAGCAGCTGAGGAACAGCATACAGTTGCAACATGTCCAGATACACTGCAGATGTGATGGTAGCCTCAGCGAAGAAGAATGGCCCGATAATTCGATCGTGCAATAGCGCGCACCAAACATTCACCTTTGGACTGCCTCTGGTGCACTCCATGACCTCGACAGGGGGTTGTGAATCCCAAATGCTCACATTATGGCTATTCACTACTCCACTGACAAAAAAGGTCGCTTCGTCGGAAAAGGCAATTCGTCTGAGATAACCTCAACGTCCTCAATACGTAATAGCATTTCGACCGCAAAGTCATATCGACGTCTATTGTCATTGGGCAACAAGGACTGAACGATTTGCGCTTTGTATATGCACGAAACAATAAACGTTTGTGTAAAATGTCATGGAGAGAGGTTTTTGGCATCTGTAATTCACGTGAGGCCCTGCGCACCGATTTCTTCGGACTTCGCACAAAAGACTGCCTTACAGCTTCCACACTGTCTGCTGAGGTTCTTGGTCGACCAGACCTCGGAAGGTCAGCAACCGATCCTGTGTTCTTGAACTTCTCATACCAGGCTTTAATGCTCTTGACATCAGGTGGATTCCTTGAAAATGTTGTCTGGAAGTGTCTCTGCACTGTGCTTGGTGATCGTGTCTCGTGGTACCACAGGACACGCTGGGCCTTCTCATGATTGGTTAACATGGCTTCTTGGGCACTCCACCTCATCCACTACTTACGTACTGCGAACCTAAAACAGAAAAAAACTTTGATAGTTGTAAACAATTCGACACAAGTTTCATATTTGTATCTTACTTCTAGCAGAGTTATCAATTTATGTAATCAGGGAAAGTCTTTTCGGACACCCTGTACTATTACGCTCACTCACTCAGCGGTCGCGGCGCTCGACAGTTGATTCTGCCTACCATCGACCTGCGTGAAGCAAAATGCCTTTGTCTTTGAGTAAGGGATCTTGGACCGCTTACAAGCTGCAGCGACCAACGGTCGAAATTACCCGAGTCTTTTCCTATAGACAATGCGTACAGCACTTTACCTACTCCTCCCAAAAAGCCGAGACTGACATCAGACGTTGTACTCTAACCTTTGGTTGCGCCAGTAAGCTCCGCGTTTCTCACTCTTGTGCAGGCCGGCTGCTGCCCTCCACTATGCTCCTCCTACGTACCACTTACTTCTCAGCTAATTTTATTACAAGGAGTTCAGCCTGTTGTTTTACTTGTCACTTATGTCTGTAACATCAGACTGTCTTCAGAATTACAATAGCCTTCACAGTCGCCATCATTATTACAGTAAAGCTTGTTTAATTAAATGATCAAATTCTGTTGTAATATCTGGTAATGTGCAGTGGTGAGCCAATACATTACGGTCACTACTCGTGGCTAGAATAAATGTTCTCTGGTGACGTTATGGGTACGTGACGCGGTAAGGAAAGTATGTGAGTGGAGCAGAGACGAATGGGGAATCATTCTAGCAAAGGTAAGAGCCGGAAACAGGGATATCCACCGACATAGACGGTTGAAAAAAGAAGGAAAGCTGTTTTTTTATCGCTCGGCGCATGGGAAAAAGCACCTGGGAAAAGGCGAATAAGGTCGGCTTTTCGTGTGCTGCTGCCGTGAGGGGCACCTGTGATTAGAGGCAGGAGGACAGTAGCACAGTGAAACCACGAAAGCTGATGCTCCCCCCCCCCCCACAAAAAAAATCAGCACTCCAAGCGCTTCCCATCGCCCCCCCCCTCTCCCTCTCCCCCAGACGATAAAATTTAATGAGTCATTACGTAAGTTAGATTAAATCAATAAAATTTAGGTGGAAACAATATAATAAAGAATGCAGTCAGAACAGTGGTGAACTTAAGGTGAATGTTGACACTCAAAACACAAAAATAAACGTGATGGTCTTACATAAAAATAGTTTTTGAACAACAAGTTACAGAAATAAGATAGTAGCTAAATGCAGATAAGATTTGGCAGATTCCCCAGTTAGAACAGTTCCCGTAACAGAAGAACCAAAGTTCAAGTCCCAATGACGAGTAGATATTGAAATGCATCAATGATGTTGTTTCTTGACCATTTAAATTCAGCACGAAACAGAACTACCACTAGCACACGCCAGATTTGAAGTATGACCGATTTAATGGAATCAAACTACATAGTACTTAACTTGGCACATAAAAAATTATCATATATAAACATAAATACTATTAGGAAAACGGTAAAGGTATAGGTTACAAATTCTGACATAATGATTTTGGAGTACATTTAGTTCTGGTCTATTTATCTAAGCGGTTTTAATCAGATCGTCGATTCTGTTACGGGCAAACTACGTCAGTATGTGTTAACTATGGAGTTCTGCTCTTGTTGAACATTTTGTTTATCATTTTGGCAGTTTGGATTATCATTACTGTAATTTAAAATGTTTTTGCACTCATTGTTAAAACAGTCAATTAAAAATTAAGAATTTCCACCGTGTCGTGAACTCATGACACTGAGATGCACAGTTTGATATCCTCGTTTATAACATACGTTTACTGGATTCGATTTTAGTGTTTTTCTCTATAATATTGGCGATAGTATTTCGTGTTTTGCAAGTGACATATTCCGTCTGAAGCCGGTTCGAGGACCAGAATATTTCAGGGATTTCTGACCATTACCTGCGACGGCCCGTCTTTGTGCTCAGTGCCCTGCTCTTGTCAAGCTAACAAAACTCTACTCAGCCTCTGTGTTAGCCTCCCAATCTTTTGTAATTTATTGTTATTTTAATGCAATTCTTCACACTTCGGAATTTCCACATAGAAAATATTAAGCTTTTACGAGTTCACAGCCGTGTGATCCGCTTCGACATGTGAAAACTGCACCCAATGAAATTTGCACCCAACCAGAAATATGTAAAAATATTAAGCTTTTACGAGTTCACAGCTCTGTGATCCGCTCCGACATGTGAAAACTGCACCCAATGAAATTTGCACCCAACCATAAATATGTGAACATATTAAGATTTTACGAGTTCACAGCTATGTGATCCGCTCGGACATGTGAAAACTGCACCCACTGAAATTTGTACCCAACCAGAAATATGTGAAAATATTAAGCTTTTACGAGTTCACAGCTCTGTGATCCGCTCGGATATGTGAAAGCTGCACCCAATGAAATTTGCACCCAACCAGAAACATGCGAAAATATTAAGCTTTTACGAGTTCACAGTCGTGTGATCCGCTTCGACATGTGAAAACTGCACCCAATGAAATTTGCACCCAACCAGAAATATGTGAAAATAATAAGCTTTTACGAGTTCACAGCTCTGTGATCCGCTCCGACATGTGAAAACTGCACCCAATGAAATTTGCACCCAACCAGAAATATGTGAAAATATTAAGCTTTTACGAGTTCACAGCTCTGTGATCTGCTCTGATATGTGAAAACTGCACCCAATGAAATTTGCACCCAACCAGAAATAAGTGAAAATATTAAGCTTTTACGAGTTCACAGCTATGTGATCCGCTCGGACATGTGAAAACTGCACCCAATGAAATTTGCACCCAACCAGAAATATGTGAACATATTAAGCTTTTACGAGTTCACAGCTATGTGATCCGCTCGGACATGTGAAAACTGCACCCACTGAAATTTGCACCCAACCATAAATATGTTAAAGTTGCACCCACTCACCTGGAAACCACCTGCTCACTATGTCGCAGCTTACTCATGCCAAGTCCTTGCTCGACTGCTCTCTTCGGCGGCAGTGGGGTGCTACACGGCTCTGTCTTAGCCGCGTTGAAGCCGTCATGCAAATCACCAACGCGAACAAAATGTCCTGCTACCGGGTGAAGAGCAAGAGCGCCATCAAGTGTCTATATAACGCTCTACCGCATTCCCTCTTACATAAGCCTATGACACTTGTCCTACTTTGATTAACTTTTCCTTCTGTTATGATGCACATTTATATCTACATCTGCATCTACATGATTACTCTGCAACTCACATTTAAGTGCCTGGCAGA
The DNA here is from genome assembly GCF_023864275.1 of Schistocerca cancellata. Lineage (NCBI taxonomy): Eukaryota > Metazoa > Arthropoda > Insecta > Orthoptera > Acrididae > Schistocerca > Schistocerca cancellata. The sequence continues at coordinate 955,906,447 of NC_064626.1, forward strand.
TGGATCCTCGAATCACTGTCACACTATTTTTCTACCTTTTCACTCCCGGAGACTGCATGGGAAAGCTCTGATTTCTGTTATTTTATTACGATAATCATTTCTCCCTACGTAGGCGGGCATCAAGAAAACATTTTCGCAATCGGGGTATCAATTTGGAGATCGAATTTTCATGAAAAGATCTCGCCGCAACGAAGAACACCTTTATATTATCGATTGCCGCTCAACTTGCGTACCATGTTGTTGTTGTGGTCTTCAGTACTGAGACTGGATGGACGCAGCTCTCCATGCTACTCTATCCTGTGCTAGCTTCTTCATCTCCCAGTACCTACTGTAACTTACATCCTTCTGAATCTGCTGAATTCATCTCTTGGTCTCCCTCTACGATTTTTACCCTCCTTGCTGCCCTCCAATGCTAAATTTGTGATCCCCTGATGCCTCAAACATGTCCTACCAACCGGTCCCTTCTACTTGTCAAGTTGTGCCACAAACTCCTCTTCTCCCCAATTCTATTCAATACCTCCTCATTAGTTATGTGATCTACCCATCTAATCTTCAGCATTCTTCTGTAGCACCACATTTCGAAAGCTTCTATTCTCTTCTTGTCCTGACTACTTATCCTCCACGTTTCACTTCCATACATGGCTACACTCCATACAAATACTTTCAGAAACGACTTCCTGGCACTTAAATCTATACTCGATGTCAACAAATTTCTCTTCATCAGAAACGCTTTCCTTGCCATTGTCAGTCTACATTTTATATCCTCTCTACTTCGACCATCATGAGTTATTTTGCTCCCGAAATAGCAAAACTCCTTTACTACTTTAAGTGTCTCATTTCCCAATCTAATTCCCTCAGCATCACCCGACTTCATTCGACTACATTCCATTATCCTCGTTTTGATTTTATTGATGTTCATCATACATCCTCCTTTCAAGACACTGTCCATTCCGTTCAACTGCTCTTCCAAGTCCTTTGCTGTCTCTGACAGAATTACAATGTCATCGGCGAACCTTAAAGTTTTTATTTCTTCTCCATGGATTTTAATACCTATTCCGAATTTTTCTTTTGTTTCCTTTACTGCTTGCTCAATATACAGATTGAATAACATCGGAGAGAGGCTACAACCCTGTCTCACTCCCTTCCCAACCACTGCTTCCCTTTCGTGCCTCTCGACTCTTATAACTGCCATCTGGTTTCTGTACAAATTGTAAATAGCCTTTCGCTCCCTGTATCTTACCCCTGCCACCTTTAGAATTTGAAAGAGACTATTCCAGTCAACATTGTCAAAAGCTTTCTCTAAGTCCACAAATGCTAGAAATGTAGGTTTGCCTTTCCTTAATCTTTCTTCTAAGATAAGTCTTAAGGTCAGTATTGCCTCACGTGTTCCAACATTTCTACGGAATCCAAACTGATCTTCCCCGAGGACGGATTCTACCAGTTTTTCCATTCGTCTGTAAAGAATTCGCGTTAGTATTTTGCAGCTGTGACTTTTTAAACTGATAGTTCGGTAATTTTCACATCTGTCAACACTTGCTTTCTTTGGGATTGGAATTACTATAATCTTCTTGAAGTCTGAGGGTATTTCGCCTGTCTCATACATCTTGCTCACCAGTTGGTAGAGTTTTGTCACGACTGGCTCTCCCAAGGCCGCCAGTAGTTCCAATGGTATGTTGTCTACTTCCGTGGCCTTGTTTCGACTCAGGTCTTTCAGTGCTCTTTCAAACTCTTCACGCAGTATCGTATCTCCCATTTCATCTTCATCTACCTCCACTTCCATTTCCATAATATTGTCCTCTAGTACATCGCCCTTGTATAGACTCTCTATATACTCCTTCCACCTTTCTGCTTTCCCTTCTTTGCTTAGAACTGGGTTTCCGTCTGAGCTCTTGATATTCATACAAGTGGTTCTCTTTCCTCAAAGGTCTCTTTAATTTTTCTGTAAGCAGTATCTACCTTGCCCCAGTGAGATAAGCCTCTACATCCTTACATCTGTCCGCTAGCCATCCCTGCTTAGCCATTTTGCACTTCCTGTCAATCTCATTTTTGAGACGTTTGTATTCCGTTTTGCCTGCTTCTTTTACTGCATTTTTATATTTTCTCCTTTCATCAATTAAATTCAATATTTCTTCTGTTACCCAAGGATTTCTACCAGCCCTCGTCTTTTTACCTACTTGATTCTCTGCTGCCTCCACTATTTCATCCCTCAGAGCTACCCATTCTTCTTCTAATGTATTTCTTTCCCCCATTCCTGTCAATCGTTCCCTTATGCTTTCCCTGAAGCTCTGTACAACCTCTGGTTTAGCCAGTTTATCCAGGTCCCATCTCCTTAAATTGCCACCTTTTCGCAGTTTCTTCAGTTTTAATCTACAGTTCATAACCAATAGATTGTGGTCAGAGTCCACATCTGCCCCTGGAAATGTCTTACAATTTAAAACCTGCTTCCTAAATCTCTGTCTTACCATTATATAATCTATCTGATATCTTCTAGTATCTCCAGGATTCTTCCATGTTTACAACCTTCTATCATGATTCTTGAACCATGTGTTAGCTATGATTAGGTTATGCTCTGTGCAAATTTCTACCAGACGGCTTCCTCTTTCATTTCTTTCTTGCAATCCATATTCACCGACTATGTTTCCTTCTCTCCCTTTTCCTACTGTCGAATTCCAGTCACCCATGACTATTAAATTTTCATTTCCCTTCACTACCTGAATAATTTCCTTTATCTCATCATACATTTCATCAATTTCTTCATCATCTGCAGGGCTAGTTGGCATATAGACTTGTACTACTGTAGTTGGTGTGGGCTTCGTGTTTATCTTGGCCACAATAATGCGTTCACTATGCTGTTTGTAGTAGCTTACCTGCACTCCTATTTTTTTATTCATTACTAAACCTACTCCTGCATTACCCCTACTTGATTTTGTATTTATAACCCTGTATTCTCGTGACCAAAAGTCTTGTTGCTCCTGCCACCGAACTTCACTAATTCCCACTATATCTAACTTTAACCTATCCATTTCCCTTTTTAAATTTTCTAACCTACCTGCCCGACTAAGGGATCTGACATTCCAGGCTCCGATCCGTAGAACGCCAGTTTTCTTTCTCCTGATAACGACGTCCTCTTGAGCAGTCCCCGACCAGAGATCCGAATGGGGGACTATTTTACCTCCGGAATATTTTACACAAGAGGACGCCATCATCATTTAACCATATAGTAAAGCGTACCATATTCGGGATAAAACAGAACGTGCTTCCCTTCTTTGGACTTTTTCGATGTCCTCCGTCGATCTTATCTGGTAAGGATACCATACCGCTCTTCAGTACTCTAGCAGAAGAAACGTAGTGTAGCCAGTCTCTCTAGCGGATCTGTTGCATCTCGTAGATGTTTTGCGATTAAAACGCAGTCATCTCTCTGCCTTCCGCACAACATTATTTATGATCGTTCCAATTAAAGCTGTTTGCAACTCTCACCCATAGATACTTAGTTGAAATGACAGATTTTGGATTTGTGTCACTTATCGTGTATATAGATGTTAAGCCCCATAGTGCTCAGAGCCATTTGAGCCAACTTATCGTGTATCCGAAATTTAACTAATTCCTTTTAATACTCTTGTGGTTCAAATGGTTCAAATGGCTCTGAGCACTATGGGACTTAATACCTGAGGTTATCAGTCCGCTAGAACTTAGAACTACTTAATCCTAACTAATCTAAGGACATCACACACATCCATGTCAGAGGCAGGCTTCGAACCTGCGACCGTAACAGTCGCGAGGTTCCGGACTGAAGCGCCTAGAACCGCTCGGCCACAGAGGCCGCCAATATTCCTGTGGATGACCTCACACTTCTCATTATTTAGCGTCACTGTTGACAATTTTCCCGCCATACCGATACTTCATCTAAATCATTTTGCAATTGGTTTTGATATTCTGTTGGCTTTCGTAGCTAACAAATGACAGCATCATGTGCAACTTATCATAGAGGGCTACTCAGATTGTCTCCTAAATCATTTATATCGGTTAGGAACACCAGAGGGCCTGTAACTCTTACTTGGGGAATGCCACATATCATTTCTGTTTTACTAGGTGACTCTCCGTTCATCAGTACAAACTGCGATCTTTCAGTCAGGAGCCGGCCGGCGTGGCCGAGCTGTTCTAGACGCTACAGCCTGGAACCGCGCGACCGCTACGGTCGCAGGTTCGAATCCTGCCTCGGGCATGGGTGTGTGTGATGTCCTTAGGTTAGTTAGGTTTAAGTAGTTCTAAGTTCTAGGGGACTGATGACCACAGCAGTTAAGTCCCATAGTGCTCAGAGCCATTTGAACCATTTTTCAGTCAGGAAATCCATAATCCAGTTGCACAACTGAAACGATACTCCATAGGCATGAAATTTTATTAGACGTCGCTTATGGGGAACAGCGTCAAAAGCCTTCAGTAAATCTAGAAACATGGGATGAATTTGAAACCCCCTGTCGATAGCACTCATTGCTTCACGAGAATAAAGAGCTAGTTGTGTTTTAGAATAACGATTATACTGAATCCGTGCTGTGTATCAATGGATCGTTTTCCTGGAGATAATACGCAATTTTCGAATGTAGTATGATTATGTTCCAAAATCTTTCTGCAAATCGATGCATTTGTAATTTAATGTAGTATGATTATGTTCCAAAATTTTCTGCAAATCGATGCGTTTGAAATTTAGTGGATTACTCCTTATTTCATGAATACTGGTGTGACCTGTCCAACTGTCCCGTTTTTTTGGTACGAGTCTTTCATCGAGCGAGCGATTGTATATGATCGCTAAATATGAAGCTATTACATCAGCATTCTCTGAAAGTAATCTAAAGGTATACAATCAGGGCCGAAGACTTGCCTTTCTTCAGGTGCTTCGCTACGGCGAGGATATCTACCTCTAAATTACTCATGTTGACAGCAGTTCTTGATTCGAATTCTGGACTATTTAGTTCGTCTTTTTTGGCGAAGGAATTTAGAAAAACCGGATTTAGTAACTCCCCTTTAGTGGGTTGTCATCGGTAACATTACTATGTTTACTCTGAAATTCGATATGCTACGTCACCTTAAAATTTTTTTTGTTCGTTTGTTATGAAAGTTACGATGTTACGTGAATTGTGATGAACACTCTGTTCTTTTAAAGTGCACCTTACTTAACATGAAGTTTCATAATTATCAGATGTCTTCCACTTAGCAATAACTACAATGATATGCAGAATTAGACAGAAATATTGCTCCTACATAAATCTCGCACTAATGCAAAGAGAAGTGATACAGATATCAGTGTCAGTGGAGTATAGAATCAACTGAAACCACTTTAGTTTAACAAAGCTTCAGCGCACGATGGAATCCAGATTCTATACCAGAGTTCCTCCTTTTTAACCACAATCTATTATAGAACCCTCAAACAACAAACGGGTCTCTATAGTTGGAAGAAAGCGCAGATCACACTCATGTACAAGAAGTGTATCATAAGTGAATCATTAAACCAAGACATGGATCAAGGCAGTCAGGTAGATGCAGTATTTCTTGATTTCCGAAAAGCATTTGACTCCGTATTACATCTAGGCCTACTATCAAAAGAATGATCGTATGGGGTTTCAAGCGAAATTTGTGACTGGATTTTTTTGGTACGGAAAACGCAGCAAGTTTTCTTGGCTGGAGAGTTGTCAACATATGCAGAAGCAACTTCGAGTGTGTCCCAGGGAGGTGTGTAGGGAACTCTGTTGCTAATGTTGTGAAGCAGTGACTTTGCGAGCAATATTTTATTAACCTAAGACTTTTCGCAGATGATGTAGTTATCTATAATGAGGTACTACCTGAAAAAAAGGGTACAAATATTCAGTTAGATCTTAATAAGTTTTCAAAGTGGTGAAATGATTGACAACTTTGCTTTAAATGTTCATAAAAGTAAAATTGTGGACTTGACAAAACGAAAACAACGAGGTACCCTACGATTACAATACCAACAAATCACAAGTGGAGTCGCTCAACTCATACGAACGCTTCGTGGGGATATGAAATGGCACAATCACATAGGCGCAGTCGTAGGTAAAACAGGGGGCAGACTGCGCTTCGTTGGTAGGACGCTGCATACACTCGTGCGACCCATCCTCGAACAGTGTTCATTTATGTGGGACCCGTACCAACTAGGACCAAACAGATAATACTCAGGGAAATACAAAAGGGCAGCATTTATGATACAGAATTGTTTCACCGGGGTAGGACTGTCACGGAGATACTGATGTAACTGATGTGTAGACGCTTGAAGATGGATACATACTATCCGAGAAAGCCTGGTTAGTAAATTTCAATAACCAGTTTTATATGATGAATTTAGGAATATGCTACTACCTCCTACTCAGGCCTTCAAGAAACCATTATTTCTGCGGCCCATACGTGAATGGAACGATAAGTAACCTTAATAACTGGTAGAATGGGAAGTAATCTCTGCCATGCAGTTCACAGTGGTCTGCACAGAATGGATGTAGACGTAGAATTATTGTTATACAGAAAATTGTTTTCATGTTTACGTCATATAAAGAGAAAGCGCACCCGTAGCGCTAGGAGTGGGAGAGAAAGCTACGTACAACTCACGTCAGAACTCCACAGACAAATAATCAGACTTTATTCAGGAGTATTTTCTGAGTACCGTTGTATAAGGATTCGTGGTCTCCTGTGGCTCGTTACGAAGTTTAATAACGTAATTATGATATAATACGCTTTGTTATCAGGATTATCTTTTTTTCTGCGAAAATACTTTCACAACAGTGAAAAAGGCCGTTATATCCAGTCCCTAACACGTAATACGACGAAAGGATCAAGTTATTCTTGGGCGCTTATGCACAGATGAAAAACTGCTGTTACGGAGATGCCGTCGCTGCGGTAACAGCTGAGCATATTGTCATCGAACCATTTTTCCATTACATTCAGTGAATCAAAATACGATATTCTCATTGACCAATTCTTCATTAGGTAAACCTACCCATACTGCTGCGTATAGCCGGCCAGTGTGGCCGAGTGGTTCTAGGCGCTTCAGTCTGGAACCGCGCGACCGCTACGGACGCAGGTTCGAATCCTGCCTCGGGCATGGCTGTATGTGATGTCCTTAGGTTAGTTAGGTTTAAGTAGTTCTAAGTTCTCGGGGACTGATGACCTCACATGTTAAGTCCGATAGTGCTCAGAGTCATTTGAACCATTTGCTGCGTATCGCTGTTAAGGTACAACTGACACTGCTGGAAAAAACAACCCAAGACTGGACCGAGCAATACTGAATCCTAGCTCGAGGACAAAGACTGTTGTCAATAGCAGGTACTGTCAATCAGTGGAACACGTTTGTCTCCAAACAAGACACGTTGCATTCACCTTCGACATTATCACTTTCGTGATTTTCAATGTAATACCGATACGAAGGGCAATAAATGAAACGAAATGTAACGACCCACCGAAGAGCACGGGTCTCTTACACCCAAAATACTAGGAAAATATGCCCGAATAACTCCGAAATTCTGTAGACTTAGTTCTGGTTCACCTTGTATAAAGGCAAAATGGCCTTTTCGTTACAATGACAAAGCATCTTATGCACATTACTTGTACCATACGATGATCCACGGGTATGGACCACAAGTAGAAGGGATAAGATTTTTAAAATCCACGTTTGTAATTCGGTTTTAATGTTTTCCACTGTATTTTCTGAAAATCTAGTAGTAAGTAAAACTAAGTTATTATTGGTCCGACAGAAAAATTAAAAAAACTATAGTCACTTACGAGTGTAAAAAATTTAGGCATTGCAGTTATTGTTCGAGTATCTTTAGTCCTCTTCACCAGCGCGCCGCGTTAAGTGCGGGCGGGGACGGGCCCTCGGCTCTCCTTCCTGGCGGGCAAGTCGCGGAGTTGTGACGGTCCGGTGGTGGTGTGGGGGTGGCGGGATTAGTGGACCGCCCCCCCCCCCCTTCTCAACATTTTCTGGACGCAAATTTCGCTGGGTGCAGTGTACAGGTCATCGATCCGCTCTGGTTTCTTTCGACTATCATCAAATGTTGCAAGTGATCAATCTGAACTATTCTCACTAATACTGAAATGAAAGTCCACTACATTACCACGATTCTGAACAGATTTTATAGAAATTTTATCAGAATTACAGTATTTGTCCTATAAGAAATTCAAATATTTCACCATCCCTAGATAAACACAGCTTCGAAACAATTAGCACCACTGATATACCATTTATGAAGTACAATACGAAACTGAGAGTAAACAAATCATCATACGGAGCTATACAGTTCCCGCAAGTAGCATAGAATAGATTAATAAATATATAGACTTTCTGCAAGTTTCATTTGACGAAGAGTCACAAGTGGTAAAAAATACACAACCGTTTCATTAACTAATTGCTTGTAGTTAACCGAAATTACACTTCATTCAATATACCAAGTTGAAAATTATCGTCATTGAATAACTTTTTTATCTAGTAGGCTTTATACCTGACAAAAAGATGACAATTATTCAGGAATTTAATGCAGAATACTGTTTAAAGATATGATGAACAGTAAAACTATAAATTTTTGTGTAGTTTTTACTGATATGCATTTGAATTTACTTTCCATCAAAGGAAAAGTAATATCGTATTCCAAAGGATATAATGTTGAACACAGTTCATGGGCTTTGGAAAAGATGCTTCACTAGTCTGCGAACGCTCTCAATCTGTAAAAAACTTATGGGAAAACATATACGTTCAAGTGTCACTACTTTATTATTCTGTAAAACGTCTGTACTTCTCGTGTAGGGATACTTGGTAAAAAAAAAAAATTACACAGGGAATTTCAGAACAATGTGAAACACGTAAATTTAATTCTATGCTCAGAGCGATTTCAATGCCAAGCACGTATATCAGGGAAATGCTGACGCTTAAAGAGCGATGAAATAAGCCGATTAAATGCTTTTTCAAATGTACCCGTGTTTCATGGCTGACCCTTCTGTCTCTTTGCGTCGTGACGTGAAATACTAAAAAATAAAAGCAATGATCAGAAGAGACAAAAATGGAATGTTGTGGCAGGGACCTAGGATTAAGATTACTATTTTTCGGTTTGCTAATACTGCGTACAACAGAAGGGGAATAAACGAGAGACTACGAAATAATGTACGGGGGTTTTTGAAGCCAGCATTCACTTCTGGGTGAAGGGATACGAATGCAGATTGACAGTAAATGCGATGTGTTTATAATTTTGGTTGTCCTTCTGTGTTTCTGATTTGATGTCTGTATCCTCCTGCAGACGAGCACATATCGTACATGGAAAATGAAGTCAACCACGTGAAAATATTACCATTTGTATAACTTTTTCGCTAACGAGACATTTTACACTTCCAGAAGACGTCCCACAGTTTCGGAAGCAATGAATGCAAGACTTAATGTGAACACTCATCGTTTTGCGAGTCTTCTGTTATGACTGTGGCATAAATTATTGTGGATAAAACTTGGAGAGCTTTACTCCCAAATAATAGGGCAAACAAGAATGTAGCCTTTTATTACTCAACAAGTCAACATTCTTTTTTCGACTGATTTATGTAATACGTGGTAGAAACATACGACGTTCCCATTTCTGTGTTCAGGTGTACTGAACAGAGTTGCTTAAACATGCTGCGCCTCCCAAACATAAGCATGCTTTATCCCCACGTAACCTTCATTATTAGGATCATATTAAGGGCGAAAGGCATAGTTTGAACTACTTATTATCGAGAAACAACATTTGTTTTTTCCGTCACTAATCTTATTCTAAAGTCATATTTTTGACACCCATGGCGCTAAGTGCCAGGCATTTACAGGAATCATGTGTATGCAACAGTATTGGGACACTGTAACAGTGAAAACGCCGAAAATACAGCACTAAGGTTAAATCCTCCATTTACTTTTCATATAAAATTTGTTTTGTCAATCATAACTTTCTCGAACAGTAGTGTCAGTCAGGATAAGAAACTCGTATAATTCCTAATTTTTACTGCAGTGGAAGGCAATGTCATGAGACCGATATATACTAAAGAAGCTCTAGTGCCGGATACAGTGGCCGTCAAATGTTAATTTCTAAATGTTACAGTTACGCTTTTTTAGCGTAGGAAACATTTCCTGTTTGACCTGTTGCGATCGCAATTTCGGATCTGTAACCCAATACACGGGTTATCTGCCGTGCGGGGTAGCCACGCGGTCTAGGCGTCTTGCCATGGTTCGCACGGCACCCTCCGTCGGAGGTTCAAGTCCTCCCTCGGGCATGGGTATGTGTGTTGTCCTTAGCGTAAGTTAGTTTAAGTTAGATTAAGTAGTGTGTTAGCCTAGGGACCGATGGCCTCACCAGTGTGGTCCCATAGGAACTTACCACTACCACCATGGGTTATTTGAAATTTTCCCGCTGGAAGTTCTCACATCTGCTGTATCAATGATGATCTTGTTGTTGAGGTGTGTTTACGACACACCATACATCGATGTTACACATACATGCACCTCTTCCCAGTACCAATGTTGCAAGTGTTCTTCAGAAGTGCCGTTGTGCTCTATGTGTGTAACACATGACAGACCAGTTGTTTGGTTTAGTTTAACACCGCGAGTGCCATTGAAATAAATGGGAAAATCAAGAGGCGGCAACAGGAAGAGTGGTACCACTCATGCAGACAACCATAAACGCGGTAACGTCAACAACCATTGTCAAAATTCTACGTGTACATTTGCTTATATACTCCTTACACCACTGCCCAGTGCACGGAAGAGGATTCCTTGTACCAACGTCATTGATTTTCTGTCTTTTTCGATTCGCGTATTGAAGGAGGGAAGAATGGCTGCTGTATATCTATGTAAGCGACATAATCTCTGTTATTCTCAAGATCCCAATGTAAGATGGACTTGGTGGCAGCACACTGATCGCCTAGTTTTCTTCGAATGCAGGTTCTCTAAATTTACCCAACAGGTTCCATGAGAACAACGTCGTGTTTCTTCCATGGATTTCCATTTAAGTTCTTGCGTACGAGTTGTACCGACTAATAACGTCCCTAGCAGCGCGTCTGTAAATTAGTCTGTTTTCATGCCCTCTCGGTAAGGCGTCCAAACACGGTAACAATACTGTAGGGATCGTCCATTGGCAGGTTGGAAAGCCCTACTCTTTTGTTAGACCGAGGACCTGTGTGGCGTCGTTACACACAATAAAACAGTATTCAAGATTATTCCATTATTCGGAATAGAAGTCGCTGCTGGGTCTTCTGTGACGGCTGGTGACTACGTAATCAGTAGAATAATCTGTTGAATCCAAGAGCAAACTCAAGGCTGCCAATGGCACTGAATCAGTCTAAATTGGAAGTCGATGGTAGGCACGCCCAGTCAGTAGCCCTGCTTGGAGATAGCGACGATCGCGACGTATGTTTGATTTACACGCCGTTCGGGGAGTACTCGATCCCTCCCAAATCACTGCCCGCGTTGTCCTATCATGTGGATCGCCAAGTCGGATGCCGTGCTGAATGGTGAACCTGGCCCACTGGTACGGCAAGCCGTCAGAATCGTGCGACGCTGGAGTTCTAGGGTAGCTTCTGCTCTGGACCGGAGTCATGCTGGTAGACCCCTGGTCTGCCCATTAGTACTGGCTGCTGTGCTGACTTCAATACTAAATGCTGCAGTTCATTATTCGTGGCTACTGATCTTCTCGCGAGACAGCAAGTGTTAGACCTACACTAGAACAGTGTCACACACCAGATGTTACCATTCTATAACCAGAAAATCGAGTGCGCCATCACCGCCACCGGTCGTAATGATCGAGTGTTCTAGACAAGTGGGGGTGGAGTTTTATGTCGTTGAGGAGAGGCACCACTCTGTGATGTCATTCTTAACAACCGAATCGGTTCTGCTCTTCTACAGTTGTCATCAGTCTTCAGTTGCGCTATAATTGCTTAAAGAATTTGTTTCAGTGTTTTTTCTGCTTATTCAGACCCCTGCTAGACGATGATCCGTCCTACCTATTGTCTCTTACATAAAGTTACGAAAGCATTTCGTTCTGCACTCTTCCAACGATTTTCTACAGAGTTCGCTCACAGTCTCGCGCGATAGTGTTGAGGTTGCTGACTTCCTCACTGAGTAACGGTGTTCAAATGTTTATGCTTCCCAGTTGGCAACTTCTACTTCATGTTACTGAGTAACGCTAACTATCCGAACTTAGAAAATTTTACTCTCTCGTTTCCTTACTAATTTGTTACTTAACAATACTCTAGAACTGGTCTCATTCATGTATTGTATATTTGCTTTACAGATGTATTGTACTTTCCCAAAGTCAATAAATATATCTTCTATTCGCCTCCTCTAGTAACAATTTTGCATGATCGTCGCTTCTTACTGTCGTTCCTACGTGTTTATACGATGTGACCTGTTCAAGGTACTCACCACTAATCCTTTAGTCGGATACTGTTGGAGCCTTTCCCTTTGTTACGGGCATTATGTTACATTTATCCACCCTGAAAGGTCGTTGCCATTCATTATGTTGAAATTTTGACCGAATCTTACAGCACTTCGCTAGGATCGTCCAATGACGACAGTTTTGTGTGGAGAACACCATCGTTAGTGAACAGTCTCATAGTGCTACTAATCCTATTTGATGAATTGCTTATGTGCCATGAGAACATTGCAAATCCCATTATTCTTCCTCGGGGCGCAATCGTTGTTACTTTCGGCTCTGTAGAACATTCGCCTTTCAGCAATACGTACTGTGGTCTATTAGTCAAATATTCATCAACGAAATCACATTTTGCGAAGATACTCCTTATAATCTTCGTTGGAAGTCGACGAAGTGGAAAACTGTCGAACGACTTTCGTAAATACAAGGCGGAATCTACCTGTTCACTTGCTTATACTGTTCACAGTATAATACACAGTGTTACGAAGCCTCCCAAGAATGCCACGTGCAGTGACGAGCGCGTGGGCGGAAGCGCAAGGTGGGAAACATTGGATGAGTCGAGAAGTAATTAAAGAATAAGGAATCAGGTTGCAGATTCGGGACCTTTTGATGACGGAAAACATCGGCTGTACCAATAATTTCGAACTATCTTATGATTCAACCGCGAATTAAAGCGTCTAAATAATAACAGAAATGAAAGAAACCACGCAATAACAATTCAATACATACAGAGGAACCGAAAACTGTAAACAGATTAGGGTGGCCGTCGGTTTGAGAGAAATTAATAGCCTGTTCAATATGACGGCGGCGCTTAAAATGATTCAAGAAGAAAACTAGCATCATGTTGGCCTTAAGGCGCGCACGATGCAAAGAACATCCCGCCGTACCAGCAGCCGACGCTAAACCAGGTCAGGAAACCTCTGGTGCAAAAAGAGAGCGGCCAGTTCTATGGTCCAGCAGGTGACAGTTAGTCGCTTGACCACGCATAAAGTTGGCACAGGAACTACTTGTTTCAATTAGAGGTACACTAGTATGAGGTACCGACTAGCTAACAAAATCCCTGAGTATCGCCACTACGGCCCATTCTGGAAAGCCTTCTTGGAGAGTCCACAGCTGCTGTCTCGCCTGCGACCGCCTATTGTCCACACGTACACTCCGCCATGCGACTGTAAAGCTTAACGCTTCGTGACTTCGGTCACAGTCTAATAATGATGCTTGTATTCGATCGCCATTTAGGTTGTTAGGCGATCGTGAGTGTTTCACAAGACTACGGGAGGGCAGCTGTGCCAGCCATGAGGTAATTCCGCCCCCCCCCCCCACTTCCACTTCCTTTGGTAGCTGAAACCTACTTCTAATGGTTCAGTATTCGCTCTTCGGAGTGTTCTCAGTTAAATTCGTGTAGCTATAGATGAATTCTATTTCTGTATGTCATATCTGTGAATGTGTCTACGGCAGTGGAGGCCTCCCTCAGTTAAAAGTGCGTTGTTCTTTCTAATTTCAGAATGTATCTCTTTGTGCTACTTTCTAAATCTTTTACTTATGTTCCGATTTCTACCACCTTCCCCCAGTATCCCTTTAAATCAGCAGGCCCTGCAGGGCTGGGTCATAGTCCATGCCTTCCTATGGTTTGATACTGGGTGGAATAATAACATGAGCTCCCGATGACCTATCAATATTTATCCCGCCCACTAACTAGGGAACGCTCTTTTCTTTCAGGCTGCCTCGGATATGAAAACTGTGACAGTCAGTGTAGGCATGGCAGTGCAACTTAGCGACCGTGATAGGGTCCAAAAATGGTTCAAATGGCTCTGGGCACTATGGGACTTAACAGCTGAGCTCATCAGTCCCCTAGAACTTAGAACTACTTAAACCTAAGTAACCTAAGGACATCACACACATCCATGCCCGAAGCAGGATTCGAACCTGCGACCGTAGTGGTCGTGCGGTTCCAAACTGAAGCGCCTAGAACCGCTCGGCCACACCGGCCGCCTGATAGGGTCCATTTTGGGCTCACGTTGACCACAGGGAGTCACCTTGTCACTGACCACATAGTGAAGGGCGAAGTTTACAGCCCCTCTGCTGAAACATTTCCTTAGAATTTCGTCTCTGCCTGACATCTGAGGCTCGTAATCGCATTGACAACATACTGCTTCCCACTGGACTCAACAAATTCTTGAACCCCATTTGGTGATTATGCAGATGCACCATCGCTAAGGAATTTAAGAGAAAGAGAGGGGGGGGCGTAGTCGAGAGAGAGTCATCAGTGTATAGAGAATTTAATTAAAATGATGAGGCAAGGCTTAAGGCCAAAGGAGGATAGGCTGGAACTGCAAGAAGATGCACAGACAGATCGTCGCTTCTCTGCCAGCTCCGGTGGCGCCACAGTGGACGTCATCTTGCATGGCGATTGCCAACCGGCCGTCGAGGGTTTCGAACCACAGCCTGCAGCTACCACCTGAATACCTGAGTGGGGCACAGCGTCGCATAGCGAGGCCACCGCCGCCGCGGTACCTGCAGCTGAGGCCGACGACGTCGCCAGGGCCAGCGCCGTCTCCGCTGCCACCCCCTAAATATTGTCGACGGCTTCAGAGATCTGTAAAATTGCTTCCCTCTATTAGAGAAACGGCAGAGTAACTTGTTTGGCAGTCGCTTTGCGTCAGAGGCTCGCCTCTGGTGGGACATGATTGACGGATACAGTAGCAGTTCTCTCACGTAGATCAAGGAGTTCTTCACTCAACGCTAGAATCATGCCCTTCACTCGTCACAAGCTGCGCAAAACCATCCGCCACCTGGAAGTCGTCTGCGGGACAGATAATGATAGCGGGGGCCGCCCGGAGTAACTGGAAGCGGAGGAGACGACGACTTGGCGATAACAATTTAGGTCAGCCCCAATAATGTTGTAGAACTTGCCTCTCCGGCAGATCAAAGAGCTGCCAGCAGCGCAAGATTTGTTCAGCCCTTGGGGCTGGTCGATCCGGCAGAACAAAGTGGTGCCGGCAGCGCTGGAAGAGACTATTAAGCGTTCCATTCAATTCATCTCCCGCTTCTGGATTATCGACATAGGACAGCGGAACATCACGTTACTCGGGACACAAATTTCTACTACGCTGCCGCAACGGTAGAAAGCCGTTTTCAAGACACAGAGAAATTATCCACAAAATCATGGACGACTATTCATACTTGTTAGAAGATCCGGAGAATGGCGCTAAGAGGCTTTTCAGGACATGAATATCTAAGGAAAT
Source organism: Schistocerca cancellata (assembly GCF_023864275.1). NCBI lineage: Eukaryota > Metazoa > Arthropoda > Insecta > Orthoptera > Acrididae > Schistocerca > Schistocerca cancellata. The sequence continues at coordinate 955,922,123 of NC_064626.1, forward strand.
TTTTTAATTGAGCTAAGGAAGAATCATCTCATGAAGTGACGTCTTTTATCCCCTTAACATATCACACGGGAATTACAGATTATTTAAAAAAGTATTCAGTTATTTACACAGTATGTTATTCCAACGGCGCCACTAAGAATTGTAGGGTTTATTTTAGTTAATTTAAATCTGTTGAAATGGTATTAGATGACGCAGAATGCTGTGAGATTGTGTCTTGAAATTCATCTGTTATGTCATCCCGTACCATTGGCGATCCTGCAGAACAAAACCGGTTTCACTGATTCCAGTCATGTAAGGACTAATGTGGTCTAATGTCCTCTTCGGTTGTTTTTATTTATGAGTGTTAGCAGGTACAGCACTGGAAACCTCTCGCAAGATTGATGCTTCAGACCTCTTGTCTGTGTGTTAAGGTTCAAATTACGGTGCTGCCCCCCCCCCTCCCCCCGTCCCCTGCCCATCGCAAGTCAAAATCACTTGACTGAAGTTAGTCAGTCTCCCTCAGAATTGACTGTGTCAGTTCAGGTAGAACCTGCCTGATGTGTGCAACTACAGTAGCAGACCAATCTACTACAGAAATCTGCTGCCCATGGAGTAACTGACAAGTCTCAAGTGATTTGCTGATTAAGGAAATTTTGACACGCACGTTCAAGCCTTTACTGGTGCTGGAAGGAGGTTACTCACAGGAACGGTCTACATGCCTCTCTGTTGCTGAATTGTTCACGATATTAGGCGTTAAGTCGCTTCGTTATTTGCTCCACAGGGGTGACAGTGTTCAAGTTTGTTTCTGCTAATTTCGAAGTAAGGTGGTAATGTCCTGCAACGTGTCCTGTCCAGACAGCTCGGAGAGTTTACGGGTGTACATTGGTTTATAAACATAAGACTTAAGGTTAAATTTAAAGACATTACTTTAAACACTAAGGGAAAAAAGAGAGAAGCTTTAAACCTTTCCAAGTTTCTGGAAGACTAGAGTCTAATGCTACTTAAATTTGTTATGTGTTTGAATACATTTTTTCCATTTGATGAAAAAGTTGTGTGACTGAAAATCAAAGAGATATTAATTCCTTAGGAAACGGACTGTAGTGTTTGTTAGTGAAATAAGTGTTACTACATTAATGTGTGAAACTAAGAGCAGTTATTTGTAAGTTAAGTTACGAACTGTAAATTATACTCTGATTGGAGCGGAGCTAACGCATCAGCCAGCGAGCCAGCATTATCTGTGAGAAGGCGAGCTTCACACAAAAGATGATGTAAAACATCAGTCATTCCAGATTTGAGGAATGAGTACTCCCACCAACTTGCAACAGATCGAGGTGGTTTGTCAAGCGCAACTACGTCCAAGGTAGGGTGCTAGGAGAGACCACGTGTTGTCTGGTGTCTTCTGTTCTCAGCTGTGAGGCCGGACAGTTTCACATTTCTGCCGAACAGAGGAGGCGTGGCCGTAAGCAGACAGCCGACCCATCTGAGTCTCAACACGGAGGACTACCTGTCACTTTCGCTGTCAGTGAGTGAGCCGCCAGTACACAGCAGGGAGCGCTGTCATGTGTGCCGCCCCAGCTGTCGGCTGTCAGTGCACGTGGATGCCATGCCCAATTCTGGCCGTCTGTGTAGTGTTAAGCCAATGCATCTGTAGGCCACAATGCGCCCGTTAAGTGAGCACGGGGAGCAATTTTCACCCCACCCCCTCTCACATAAACTAAACAACAAGAGATGTGTTGGTGAAGCGCCATTTTATCTTCCTTGTCACGAGTCAACTTAACTGCGTTTTCTCGTTTTTTAAGAACTCTTCATCTTCGACAGTAGTCTCAGTACTCACATTTTTTAATTTTAAATGCTGGAGATGAGAGCTTTTGTTAATCTTGTTTTGTATTAATTCATGTAGTAAATATGGTATATTGTGGAACAAAACTTCATTATTGTTACTACGAGAAAGTCTTGAGATATACTCGTATTTACGATTGTGTTTGTTTGTTTGTTTCTGTGTGTGTGTTTTTCAGTAGTCTTGGTATCATGTATCTCTAGAAAGGACCAAAAATTAATGTTGAAAGAGGAAAGTGTCGTCTTTCAACATTAATTTTCATGCCAGTGAAAGTTGATTTTCAATATATATATATATATATATATATATATATATATATATATATATATATATATATATATATATATATATATATAGCCCACTTAAACGTTTCACCGCAAACATCTCTGGAACAAAAATAGATATTGAAAATCGACTTTCACTGGCATGAATGTAAGAGAGGGGTTCATGAAAATAAATACTATGAAACATTCTAAAACATAAGTAAAAATTAGTTTCAACATAAACTTATGTTTCTTTTTTTTTAAATGGACACCCCATATTATTTCTTGCGAAATCAATAACGTGAAAAATCACAAACAAATGCATTGGTTGCATCACAATACGTCAGTTACATCCAGAGAAATTGCAAAGCGAAGTCGAGACTTGAAATAAACGAACATGACGCTATCGCACATCTCGAGATGCAAGCGTAAACACCGCATTGCTTATAACCATGATATGATTGCCGTACATAATCTTACTTTCACTGTTGTCACGAGAGCCAAATGTAATAATAAAGCTTCCTGCCACAAACACTGATATGTGGTGATCATGCTTGCAACCTAGTTTGTGTTAAACTTATATTTCCGTATGTTTTAGAATGTTTCATAGTATTTACTTTTATGAGCCTCTGCCTTACACTCATACCCGTGGAAACCTTTTTTCCGTATGTATTGTTGTATCGGAGATATCGGCACTGAAACGTTAAAGTGGGTCGCCCTATGATACACACTGAAGCGCCAAAGAAACTGATATAGGCATACGTATTCAAATACGGGGATGTGTATACGGCGCTGCGGCCGGCAACGCCTATATAAGACAACAAGTTTCTGGCACAGTCGCTTTTTTTCCCTTTTTTTTAAATGATATAGTGGAGCCCCTCCATGCCCACACCGGCACGATGGCCAACACAAAAGATCTTCTACTGCCGTCTCTGCATATTGGTTCGTTTTCACTAAGTGAGGTCTCGCAGCATGTGGGTACTGCTATGTACGCCTGGTTATGATTAACCATTAATACGCGCTCATCTGGAGATAGATTGGGTCGCAAGTTGAGCGAAGGGTAGCGATTTGAATGGTAGAGGAAAAAAAGTGCCAAGGCAAGAGCCAAGGGAAAAACCTCTGCGATATTTGAATCGGGTTGTAAGTGCAGTAGCCGTTTTCTTGCTGCCTGCGACAGTTCCTGCGAGGGTGCAATGGTGTTACTCGGTGTTGGCTTCTCAGTCAGTTCAGCATACCTGAAACAGTTAGGTTCATCATTGTTTAGTGTCCGGTAGGTCATACATCGGATTCACAGTGTAGGGTAGTGTTGGCGGTTTGTTTGTGCGTTAGTCTTCGAGCTTGTCGGTTTCACTGCTGTAGCCTATTGGATGGCTTTAGTGGCAGGTGGCATGCCAAGTCAATGTTGCTGATTTGCAGGAGCTTGTCTGTGTTTTGCTTGTGTGTGTATGTCAGGTCGCCATAGCCGGTTGTGCCCTAGCTAGTAGTGTCTTTGCCCGCTTATCCTTCCACCTAGGGTTGCGGGAGATTTAAGTGAGTTTGAACGTGGTGTTATAGTAGGCGCACGAGCGATTCGGCACAGCATCTCGGAGGTAGCGATGAAGTGGAGATTTTCCCGTACGACCATTTCACGAGTGTAATGTGAACATCAGGAATCCGTTAAAACACCAAATCTCCCACATCGCTACGGCCGGAAAAAGATCCTGCAAGAGTGGTATCAACGACGACTGAAGAGAATCATTCAACATGGCAGATTCCGAGCGATTCGGCACAGCATCTCCGAGGTAGCGATGAAGTGGAGATTTTCCCGTACGACCATTTCACGAGTGTACATTTAACATCAGGAATCCGTTAAAACATCAAATCTCTTACATCGCTACGGCCGGAAAAAGATCCTGCAAGAGTGGTATCAACGACGACTGAAGAGAATCATTCAACATGGCAGATTCCGTAAATTGCTGTAGATTTCAATCTTGGGCCATCAACAAGTATCAGCGTGCGAACCATTCAACGAAACATCATCGATATTGGCTTTCAGAGCCGAAGGACCACTCGTGTACACCTGATGACTGCACAACACAAAGATTTACGCCTCGCCTGGGCCCATCAATGCCGACAATGGACTGTTGATGACTGGGAACATGTTGCCTGCTCGGACGGGTCTTGTTTCAAATTGAATGGAGCGGATGGACGTGTACGTGTATGGAGACAGCCTCATGAATCCATGGACACTGCATGTTAGCAGGGGACTGTTCAAGCTGGTGGACACTCTGTAACGGTGTGGGACGTGTGCAGTTGGAGTGATATGGGACCCCTGACACGTCTAGGTAAGACTCTGACGGGCGACACGTACGTATGCATCCTCTCTGATCACCTGCATCCATTCATGTCTATTGGGCATTCCGACGAACTTGGGCAATTATATCAGGACAATGCGACACCCCACACTTCTAGAATTACTACAGAGTGGCTCCAGGAACACTCTTCTGAGTTTAAACACTTATTCTGGCCACCAAACTCCCCAGACATGAACATTATTGATGCCCTGCGACGTGCTGTTCAGAATAGATCTCCACCCCCCACATAGTCTTACGTATTAACGGACAGCCCTGCAGGATTCATGGTGTCAGTTCCCTCCAGCACTACTTCAGACATTAGTCGAGTCCATGCCATGTCGTGTTACGGCACTTCCGCGTGCTCGCGGGGGGCTCTACACGATTTTTGGCAGGTGTACCAGTTTCTTTGGCTCTTCAGTACTATATATATTCTCTCTCTCATTTAATAATAGTATTTACTGCTTCTACTGACTGTTCCTCGTTGTGTTGGTTTAATAATAGTGTTCATTCTATCTATTGACTCATTCATGTATTAAGCAACATATTTTTAGGAAGGATAATGCAATTTTGGAAACCATAGGGATGACTACACAATTAATTGGCCTGTCTCAGACTCGGAGTTCTTGAGAGGGCAAGTTATAACACATCGTGTTGCGAACCCTCCCAAGAATGCCACGTGCAATGACGAGCGAGTGGGCGGCCACGCAAGGCCCGAAACAAGGGGTGAGTCGCAAAGTAATTAAAGAATAAGATATCAGGGGACAGATTCAGTACCTTATGATGACGAGAAAGCACCAACTCTACCTCAGTTTCGAAGTATCTGAAGATTTAACCGCGAATTAAAGGGTCTAAATTACAACAGAAACGAAAAGAACTTGGCAATAACAATTCACTACGCACAGGGAAACCGAAATCTCTGAACAGATTTCGGCTGCCGTCATTTTAAGATAAATTAAAAGCTGTTCTGTATGGCGGCGATCCTTACATTGAATCAAGATAAAAATCAGCATCTTCTTGGCCTTCAGGCGCGCACGAGCAAAGAACATCCCGCCGGCCCAACGGTGCGAAAAGGAAGCGGCTAGTTCTATGGCCCAGCAGGCGACAGTCAGCCGCTTGACCACCCATCGGGTTGGCACCGGAACTACTTGTTTCAACTGCATGAACATTAGTGTGAGGTACAAACCAGCTAACAAAATCCTTGATTATCGCCACTACGGCCCACTCTGGAACGCCTTGTTTGAGAGTCCACCAGCTGCTGTTTCCCCTGTGATCGCCTATTGTCCATACGTACGCTCTGCCATGCGACTGTAAAGCTTAACGATTCGTGATTTCGGTCACAGTCTAATAATGATGCTTTTTTTGTATCGCCATCTCAGTCGTTTGGCGATTGCGAGTATTTCGTAACATTATGGGAGGGCAGCAGCGCCATCCATGAGGTATGGTTGTCAGAATTCTGCCGAGAGTGTAGCGTCGTAGTTCATGCCTTCCAACAGTCTTATACTGGCTGGAATAACAACATGAGATCCTCATGGCCTATCAATATTTATCTCGCCTGCTAAATAGGGCAAGTTCTTTTCATTTAGCCCACCTCGGATACGCAAACTGTGGCAGTCAGTTTAGGTATGGTAGTGCAACTTGGTGACTGTGATATGACCCATGGTAGGGCAGTGTGTATAAATAAAGCAAGATGTGTTTCACAAGAGAGGTTTTCGCTGAACTGAGCTGATTCTCTGAGATGAGTTAGGTTTTTTTGTCAGAAACTTCTTAATATTTGACCATAGAATATAATATACGATCATCGACACTAACATATAATTTTGTGCATTCGGCCTTTTACCCTTTTAGTATTCAAGAGTAACGTATGTTCTTTTCCAGCCTGGAGAGAGTACTTGCTGCACAAAAGGTTATCTCTAAATACAGGTTGTTAGAGAAGTGCAGATATTTCTACTGATGATTGAAGACAATGTACTGATAAACGTTACTTCCGTATTTACTTCATATGCAGACTAATAATTATTGCCATTATGAGTTGTTTGTTTTTAACTTGGTTTGTACCACCAAGTACTCGTCACACAAACAAGCCATTGAAGTTTCTCCTAGGCAGCAGGCCAGGTATCTATGGTATATGTGGGCAAGTGGGCGTTAAACGTTGGTCTATACTGACATGCACAGCCCCTTTGTGGCGCAGCTACGATCAAGTAGTAAATTATGTACTGTGTTTGCGAAAAGACTGTAAGATGCAGACGAAAAACGACTAACACACTTCAGTGGGAAGATATTAAAGTACGAATTACCACAATATCTGTACCTATACTACTAACACCCTGCAAACGCTAGGACTTCCACAGCAAGTCAATATAAAATCTAACTGAAATAGCATCAGGCCCTGATGCCTTGTCTCACTGAGTAGCCTTTTCTTTTGCAAGACATGGGATGCTGAGGTCGATACTTCTCGTCTGTGCGGCGGTCAAACATCGTTGCATTAGCAAACAGATATGTTAATGCGGAATTTAACATTGCTGTTTTATGTCTGCTGAATTCAGTTTCAACAGCAGAGGTAAGAGCGAGAGATTTAGTGTAAGGTTTGGATCCGATCATTCAAGAGACAATCGGACGCAGTAACAACCTGTTCACGGCTACCTAAGATCTAGAGCAGGGTCGGCCAAACTCTGCAAAACTGCGAGAGTGGGCAGTGTGCTGCACTCGTGCGGTCCGAGGAATGGCCTGTGGCCGGCACTACTTGATACGTCTCAGATTTGCTGGGTCCTTCATGGAAGTACTCGATGCAGCACGACATTTCATTTAGCACTGCAGTGCGGCATTTTTCAGTCGGCACGACTTTTCTCATTTCGGCAGAATGGTGGCGTCACTACTGTTCATCCTTCGCTGTTTGTTCGTGTTATAAAGGAAGTTCGTGTTATAAAGGAAGTTGACAGGTGCTGAGCCTGTTTGCACAAAAAGAAGCAGTCTCCACATCTATCGTGACAAGCTGTTAAAAATTAGTGGTATCTACAGAAGAAAAGGATGAGAATTCTCAATATCTATTATGCAACTGCATAAACGATGACTACTACAAATTTGCATTTCAACACCATGCCAAAAAAATTAAGTCTGATGAATAAAGAGCAAAACATTACAACGATCGACAAACGACTTGTTCAAAATGGCTCTGAGCACTATGGGACTTAAAATCTACGGTCATCAGTCCCCTAGAACTTAGAACTACTTAAACCTAACTAACCTAAGGACATCACACAACACCCAGCCATCACGAGGCAGAGAAAATCCCTGACCGCGCCGGGAATCGAACCCGGGAACCCGGGCGTGGGAAGCGAGAACGCTACCGCACGACCACGAGATGCGGGCGACAAACGACTTGTACAGGATCTATTGTTCTCTACATAAAGAAGCACTTCGAGCTAAATTTGTTAACATGGAGCAAGTGATGAAACTGGTGATACGAACAGTAATTTTCTGAAGTCGCGCACACTAATATTGACTATCAGTTGCAACAGCTTGTGACAGGATTGAACGAAGGGTATGGAGACTTTACATACCACTGCAAAGTACGTTGCTTAAGTCACGGTGTAAGGTGGCTGCAATTTCGCACCTTACAAGTACTCATCCTCATACTTTGCCGTGAACTACAACCACAATTAGGTATCATTTGATAGGTTGTACATCGTATATATGAATATTTAAAGGAGACTGACATTGTCACGTACGCCTTGTAAATAACTGTTAACGCTTATTGTATGAAAGGTGACGGAGTGTCTTTATTGACAGAACGACGTAATGAATGATTGACTATACTAGTAGAGGTTGGAAGCCAGTGGAGATGAAACGGCAGACAGAACTCACGCTCTGGGTGGAAGGCCCGCACAGGTGTTGGCCCTGCTCACAAAAAAGGAAGTAGCTAGACGAACGTCGTAGCACCTGAGCTCTGGAGCACAATGGGGTGACCGCCGGCCGCTACTGTAGCAGGACGGGAAGGGTAACTGGGAACGCTGCAAATGTTGGATTCAGGTGAGAGGCACGATGAAACGGCACCTCGGAAACCACACGGGCTGGGTTATTTCCAAGGATTTTTACTCAGAAGCGTACCATTGTTAAGAGTATAGCTTTTTCCTCGCAAACTTTCCGCGCTGGACGACAAAAGACTAAAATATGGTTGGGCGGCGTTTGGGAGAATCTGCAGGGAGGAAGAGTATTCCGTGGTTTCGGGAATATGATTCGTTTTCGGAATTACGAGGGTGGGGAGCCGAGCCTTGCTGGGAAGCCAGCAGTGGAGAGATGTGGTCTTCCGTTGTGAGCGCCAGTGCGTGACGGTATCAGCTTTGTTGGTACAGACGGACTTGCTGACTTTGCTCTCAGGAGAGTTTATAGTTAGAATAGTTAGGCACTGTACTGTTGCGAACCCATACGATTCTGGGCTTCACCTCGGGTTGGAAGTCGTCGTTGAGTAAGCAGCGTTTAATAATTGAGAGCACTTCTGTCTATACTTACGTTGAGACTTTATCTGAACTCCATCCTTGAGGCTGGGACTTCGCGTTTCTCGTCAGTAGAACACAGAGAGGAGAAGACAGTATTAGAGTATATTAGTCAGAGTACCGCCTTCTGCCGTCCTAGTGTCTGAAAGAGTTTATTTGTGGCTGGAGTTCTTCCATCGGCTTAGACGAGTACGAGAACCATCACTCCGATGCACTGGACGCAGTACATATGGTGATATCGGAAATTACTTCGGCTTATTAGGGCTATAAAGCTAAACAGCTATTATCCCGTTAGTTTATTTCCACTGAGGTTCCACACCACCGTAGATCATCTTTGAAAGTAGTGTCTTCTAGTGTTTGGTACATAGATGATGTCAGTCATTTCGCGTTAGTGATATTAGACTGCGGAGTCATAATAAGGGGCAGAGTTGTGCAATTGATTAATAATTTTAGTTAGGAAATATAGACAATTGTACTTGAAGGGTTGATTTTAATCTATAATAATTACATATTGAACAACAACGTTTATCATTTAGTAGTATTAGTTACCTTCATCATTCATTTATGTTTAGATCTGCTTCAGGGGGTAGTCAGACACGTCCAAATCATCATATTTGCGTTTATTATTTACCGTTGCGCACATTCATTTTTACACCCGCCTGGAGCAGCATCTTGGAATGGAGCACGCCTGGAATAATTTTTCGAATTTAAGCCCGTTGTTGTCGATTTTCTGAAGAGAACGAGAAAGCGGGAACAAAAATCAGAACATCCTGAATGAATTACAGAACTCGCAATGTAAGTGAACCTGACTCCACACTACCCGTAGTAAGAAGTTGCAGGGTGGGAAACAATTAGTTTCTGTTTCGGTGGTGATGCATTTAAAAAGAAAATCGCACTATGGTAGGGACAAATTCTGACAAAAACATCGTCCATTGGCGTTGAAGAAGTTGCGACTTTTGAAGAATTCATTATGGCGTTGAAAGAATTACAGGGCTATTTTTATAAACGTTTTGAGGACAATGTCAATGTTACATCTGTTTCGGGACCGTTTCACTTAAAAGTGTCGCTCTACGTGTGCAAATAGAACTGATCGGTCCCATTTAAAAGACAAATTCTGTTATGTTGAAACTGTCCAATGTTTCTACGTTGTTTTCCTTGGGGAGACTTCTCACGTCTCCATAATGAGGTTGCAGACGTGGTGAATGGTCCGATCAACATATGTGCGAGAACGGCTTTTTTCGAATATGAAACTAAATGAGGCACAATTGCGTGGCAACGTTAGAGCCGAAAATGTGCGAAATTGCATCTATTCATACCTCTAAAGTTTGTAGTAGATGTCTCAGTGCACCATAAATAGTTAAATAATACTGATAATTTGTTTTGTTTGTGATCTGTGTTGTCGAGAAACGTAAAACCAAACTGCATGTGAGCCGTTCAATGTTCCTTGTGCGAGTGCATTGCTATATAATGAATAGTACCTGTCGTCTTTTACTACTGGAAGGTTATGGTAGGATCAGTTTCAGAAAATATCTCTTTTCTGATTTCCTAAACCCCAAGAATGACTATGCCAGTAGAGCATACGTACGCTTGCATCGAACAAATATCAAACACAAAATTTATGGCTAGTGGGCCAAATTTATTTAAATATTAGTTAGTTAACCTGATAAAAAAGGCCACCTCTTAGATCATTTGATAGTTTAATAAAATACCAATCTATGTATTGGATACACAATAATAATCATAAATGTCATGGGAACATTATTAAGAGGAGGTTGAAATTGACTGATTTTAAGGGTCCTGACGAGGAAGCGGAATGTCGCTGTGAGATGTAATAGCAACGAATTTAGCAATAATCAACATTTATTTCCTCATTAAAAGTAACACACAGAGATTTAAGTTCAAACACAGTTACTTGGAATATCGGCGCGTGAATGTCGGTACATAGTACATAGTACAACGCAACAACTGCACCGACACGTGTGTGTGTGTGTGTTGGGGGGGGGGGGGGGGGGAAGGGGTAAGTCTGCTAATTTAGTGGTTAAAATTTATAAAGGTCACACACATCACGTTCACACTGATCACCCACGCAGCAAAAGATTGAACTGAGAAGAAAGCTGCCATACTCCATATGTAAGCTCACTGGGTCACATCACGACTGGCTTTAATGGTCAATTTCAGAGAACGAATCCCACTTCCGAAATTTTGTAAATAAATTTACCAAACTTGAGCACATCTACTTCCCGATGAAAATGAGGATTCAGTTAGGATACAAGAGGTGTTCACGTAGAATTGGAGCATCATGGTGTACAAGGAAACACACGTGGTGCAGCAGAGTATGGGCTACTAAGTCAGCGAGGATGAAACACAAATTGGACCGTAAATTAAATAAAATTTAACAAGCGTTCCACAAAGCTCACGACACATTTATATCTGATAAACGAAACTAACTAAAACTGTACATCACGCGTCGGCACGGCTCGTCCACGATAAGCTGCAGTTAGACAAAAGATCTCATCCAGTAACCAGAATACTAACGAAATCAACACCGTTCCCTGACTGAAACAGTTGTTGCGGCACGATTATTAAAGCCATACGTAAGAGTGACTACCGGAAATTCCAACAAAGCTAACTCTTACACATTTCGATTTAGCAACTAGAGATACTACTCAGAGCATCCTTAGTCACCAACGTCGTAGGGAAGAGCAAAACTAACCCACCCCGTCGCCGGAGTCTACACAGAAATCCAGAAGGGCCCAAAGAGCGAAAGCGGTTTATACCCGTACCAACATCACAATGGATGTTGACCAGTGGCCACTAATGCCTCTCTGATCCAACGTAGCCGTATTCAAAGCTCTACACAAAAGTTAGCTAAACTGCCCTTAACATTCAAGGAAACCTCCTGGTAACTAACAAGGGAAACTCCACATCGCACCCCCGTCAGATTTATTGGTAAGATAGCCCAGTGGATAGACCGTTAAAAACCAAATACAGATTAAGCTTGAAAACAGGAAGAAGGTGTACTGAACTGTGAAAAAAAGGCAAAACAGAAACAGCGAACTGTCCAAGATTAGCAAATGCAACACCGAGGAACGTCGAACTGCCAAGGCGTCGCGGTTAAGTGGTCAAGCTGTTTGCATGTTACGCAGTGAAGCCGTGTTCAAATCTCCCTCATGCCATTTTTTTTCACAACATTTTGAACTGTCCGTCCCGTCATTGAAATGTTTGTTCTCTTTCTGTAGTCATGACAGTGGTCATACTACACATTGGTTACAGAGTCATATGATAAGAATGTGTTACCGTCGTAAGTAAACGTGATGAATAGTGACAGCACGCGAGATACCACATAGACGTCTCACAGAAATGAAAACAACAAATAAACTGGTGTGAACTACAGTACAACAAAGGAATTGAAGAGTCAAAACATCCAAAACAGAACGCAACTTCAAAAACGTTAAAAACATGTGTTTTTGGCAGAGCACAGAGAAACTGTGTGATTGAGAAATTGTTGCGTTCATTTGTTGCAGCTTATGTGACAAACTATTATGTTTTCATCATTTCCTTGAGTCATCTCATTCACATTCATACGAACACCTAAATCTGACAAGGAGGCATATCTCACTCGCTTACCAGGCGTAGAAATTCGGTGCGTGGCTAAGAGATTCCTATCATGTGACACACGTTCTGTCCGTCGCTAATGCCGTGTGTGACACACCGGACGTGGTTTCCCGTTGAGGATTCGATTGACTTGTCGCCATGTCATCAAATGTTTGAGTTCCCATTCGAAAGCCACTTTCTTTCGGCTGCTAATACAGTAGTTGTACAGAATCAACTGTCATTATAGGTCCCTTCCTTACACCTCGCTGTTGTAAACGGACGTTACACCACGACACAGACACAAATTTGAATACAGCGAACAACGAAAAATAAAAAAGAACCACGACGCCTTCACTCTGGCAGGTTGCTCTATAGTGCACTTCTTGTCCTTGGACCATTCACTGTTTCTATTTTGCTTCTTTTTCATAGTTCATTGCACGTTCTTCCAGTTTACCTACTTGATCTGTGTTCATTTGTTGACGGGCTGACCACTGGGCTTTCTTGCCATTACGTGTGAGAGGGGGGCGATGGGGAGTTTCCCTCGTAATAAAACCCGAAGTGCCAGCAACAGACAAACCACACATTCATACTAGCAGACGACAGTGGGGACAGCAAAGATATGACATCAATACCTGATAATGGAATACTCAGATACATACAGAACATAGTTATGAATCTGAAATTGAAAAAGACATTCTGCTTTGGCATTGAAATGTCTCTGTAGTATCATGCACTCTCTCTTCCATTTCTCTCCCCAGGCATAGTCGAACCGAACATCTGAGTCGTTAAAAATTGTAGCAAAACCGAAGGTTGCCTTCCAAAATCAATGGAACGGTTCACAGAGGGACGTTTCAACAGGTGTAGTATTGGGGGTGGGGAGGTGGGGGGGGGGGGGCAAAAGTGCAGTCAGGCAGAGCCCTCCACCATCCATACTCTCTTCACCATCCACGATTTAGAGCAATATCAGAAACGGAATAGCATCCACCTGTTGTTGGTGGCCGCAACTGATCATGACGACACGTTTGGGTGAACGTATCAGAAACTAACAGAAGCCATCGATTATTACTCTGTGTGCAAGGTTTCACGAAACTTAGGCCCGTATTCGTTAAAACTGTGCACCGCCGGGAAAGACAAGGAGTGTTTAGCTGAAAAAGGTAACTTGCCAAAACATGATTAATAGAGAAGATCTCATGTGAGAGACTGAGACTGTTAGCAATCGCCATCTTACAGTTTGAGCTATAAAATGCAAAGACTCAGGATGGCAAGATCGTAGTGAAGACAACACAAGGAAATGAAAACAACAGAGGGAAATGAAACATTAACGAACATTAAAGTTTTCGTTCATCCCATATTTTTAAGTTTTATCTACTATTATAATATGTTGTATTATTAATTATCTCTAATTAGTTTTTGTTTGTATCGATATGACAGTCTGGTTATCTTGACCTACTACATAGACAGTAACCTCTTCGATTTGTCCTTGTAACTGATAGTTCCATAATCTTTATTATCATGCTCTCTTCTTTACCCACATTTTATTGCAAATTATATTTAAGTTGATTAATTCATTAACAGTTACTTTCTCTTTGTGACTGTTCTTCCTCAGCAATTTCAGTTTCATTTCTTTTTGAATCCTTTAGTTTTAGTTACAATCACATTTAAGATATTCTATGTATCAGTTCTTAAATGCTGCTTCAAATAGACAGGAGCACTGCGGACAAGATCTGTTATTACATTGCCTTGTTAAAACTGCTTCTGTTCACAGAATAGTACGCTGTTTTCCGAAACTTCCTTTTAGCCAGTCCGTCTTTAACCGAAACCATAGAAAATTTAAGACAGGCAGAAGAACTGCGGGCAAGATCTATTACATTGCTTTGTTGAAAACTGCTATTCACAGAACAGTATGCTATTTTTCCAAACTTCCTTTTAGCCTGTCAGTCTTTAACGGAAACCTACATAGAAAATCGCGGTAAAGAGTCTAGACCTTGCAGAATGACTAGTTCAGTGAATGCAGGTCATTGTCTGTCGGAAAGCAGGAGCCGACGGCATATGTTCCTTTGCAGGCGACCATGGTTGGACGTTCCCCAAGGTTTGCCGGTCAGGGTAACGTGTTAATCGTTAACAGCACATTTTAACGATTTTCTCCACCTGTTTCACCAACGGAACTCCTAACTGATTCTGCTCGCTAAGATGTGGCCCAATTGAGCATATTCCTCGGAATGTGCTCACCTCTCAGGTTACACAGCTCAAAGGGCTGGTTTCGCAATTCACCTTGGGGGTGGCGTGGGTGCATATGCTCGCTCTGATTTAAAGCTTTAGCACTGTGGAAAAAGCTGCAATGCTTCGTCATAGGAAATACCAAGTCTGCTACTGTTTTCCACTTCTGCAGACGAATTAAATGATTTATTTTATCTCGTCACCAGTTATCTTTCAAGTTGGGATAAATTATCAGCCACAAGATTGCATTCTCACGACTGGCGCTTGTGTTCCTAAACATGTTCCTACACACACAGTATGGAGAGCCATAATAAGAATCTAACTTTAACACTACTTAATTTCAGGAATGTTATTGATACAGTGGAATTAGATACGTTATTTATGAAAATGAAACAATGCAGTACCTTGGCTCGGTAACTTAAAAACAAACATCAGCGAATCATCTGTGGATTGGGGACGGCATCGTGGCAACATGAGCCCATAGTAGTGCTTCAGCATCCAGCCCTGCCCTGTTTCTTTTCTCCCTTTATATGACTCACATTTAAGCTGTATTACCTTAGTCTAAATCTGACGACCTCCAGTGTATCTAAGCACCAGACGCAGAAACATCGCATCTGCCATATGGGATATGAAAGATGGCCTTTTTCCAACGATGCGCTCAAAACGTGGGCGTTACACTAAACCCCATAACATAAAAGATATGTCTCACTTATATTACATTATACTACATTAGTCGTAACCCACAGAACCATGGAAGGTTGTCTCTGGGATATGGAAAGATGTCAAAATGTACATTTAATTTAATTTAAGTGCAATATAGTCAAATGATATTAAGTCGCTGTATTGTAATGCTAATTCTAGCTTTAAAATGGCCTAAAACGTTAAACTTAAAGAGTCTCTGTGAAGATATTTTTTACTGGAGTTTAAGGATATTTTTATAGAAATTTCCAACATTTGACTGTTAATTGTTCATTTATTTTACACAACCATGAATTCGGCTTTATAGCTATTCTCAAATGCATGCTGAACTGAAAATTGATAAAGCGTGTGTATCATACAGCGCAGGGCGTAGAAACAAGCGGTCATTACGTGTTTGGAAACATTACCTGCATGTTAAAATATGTCTAACCTGTCTGTGCATGTCACCGTCGAAATTACGTATTTCTGGACTTACAGACCAGTTGTCATTTTATAGGATACGAGTATATATCGAAGATACGTAATGTGGCTGACACCGTGCAAAGTGAAAAACCATTAATACATAATATGGCGTATTTAACAGGCAATATACTCCTGTGACCTGCATTCGTCACTTCTTTTCGGCAACTGGCATTAACACATGTCAAAACAGTGGCAGAGACTGTAACGCAGTGGCAGCATTGTGTGAACCACATGATCTTTGCTTTTCCTGATCTATTACCAGCAGCGCTGTCAATTTGTGGGGAATTCCTCCAAATGTGGAGAATTTCAATTCGACTGGGGATTCTGTGGGGATTGGCGTTATGTGGAGAATATGTGGTATTTTTAAAATGTAATTGCTTATTAATATATATGATGGTGAGTTTGTTGCTAGTGTTGATTCTAATGATTTTCAAGACCTTAAGCCCTTCATAGAGAAGATTTCAACCAATATCGTGTAAACACGGTAAATAAATATTCTTTCATATGCAGATATTACTTAAGCGAAACTGAACGTAACAGTAGCTGAAAGCATGTGCACAGCAAAGCATTGTTTCTCTTCCACATTCTGTTAGCTGAGCTGTACTTTCTCGCCACTTCGATTAGATTAGATTAGTACTTGTTCCATAGATCATGAATACGACACTTCATAATGATGTGGAACGTGTCATTAGAAAAAATATTACATGAGACTCAGTAATTTATTTGTGGAGGTTGGGAAATTACCCACTTACTATATCCAAAAATTCATCTAATGAGTAGAAGGAGTTGCCATTAAGAAATTCTTTTAATTTCCTTTTAAATGGTATATGGCTATCTGTCAGACTTTTGATGCTATTAGATAAGTGACCAAAGACATTTGTGGCAGCATAAACCCCCTTCTGGGCCAAAGTTAGATTTAACCTTGAGTAGTGAAGATCATTCTTTCTCCTAGTGTTGTAACCAGGTACACTGCTATTACTTTGGAATTCCTTCGGATTGTTAATAACAAATTTCGTAAGTGAATATATATATATTGTGAAGCTACGGTGAAGATTTCTAGCTCTTTAAATAAGTGTCTGCAGGATGATCTTGGATGAGCTCCAGCAATTATTCTGATTACACGCTTTTCTGCAATGAACACTCTTTTACCCCAGAATATGATGCCATACGAAAGCAGAGAATGAAAATAGGCATGGTAAGCTAATTTACTCAGATGTATATCGCCAAAATTTGCAGTGACCCTAATAGCATAAGTAGCTGAACTCAAACGTTTCAGCAGATCCTCAGTGTGTTTTTTCCAGTTCAACCCATCATCAATGCATACACCTAGAAATTTTGAATATTCTACCTTAGCTACCGATTTCTGATCGAAGTCTATATTTATTAATGGGGTCATTCCATTTATTGTGTGGAACTGTATATACTGTGTTTTGTCAAAGTTTAATGAGAGCCCATTTGCAGAGAACCACATAATAATTTTCTGAGAAACATCGTTTACAATTTCACCAGTTAATTCTTGTCTGTCGAGTGTGATAGCTATACTTGTATCATCGGCAAAAAGTACCAGCTTTGCATCTTCGTGAATATAGAATGGCAAGTCATTAATATATATTAAGAACAGCAGAGGACCCAAGACCGAACCTTGCGGCACCCCATTCTTGATTGTTCCCCAGTTTGAGAAATCACCAGTTTTTTGCGTATTATGTGAACTGTTTATTTCAACTTTCTGCACTAGTCCAGTTAGGTATGATTTAAACCATTTGAGTACTGTCCCATTCATACCACAGTAATTGAGCTTATCTAGAAGTATTCCATTATGTACACAATCAAAAGCCTTTGATACATCACAAAATATCCCAACGGGTGACTTCCGGTTACTCAGAGCATTTAATATTTCATTAGTGAAAGTATATATATAGCATTTTCCGTTGAAAAACCCTTCTGGAAACCAAACTGACATTTTGTTAAAACTTTATTTTTACAAAGGTGTGAAGCTACGCTATAATACATTACTTTTTTAAGATTTTTGGATAAGGCAGTCAGAAGAGAGATTGGGCGGTAGTTGTTGCCATCAGATATATCCCCTTTTTTATGCAGTGGTATAACAATGGCATACTTCAGTCTATCTGGGAAAATACCCTGCTTCAGAGAGCTATTACATATGTGGCTAAGAATCCCACTTATTTCTTGGGAACAAGCTTTTATTATCCTGCTGGAAATGCCATCAATCCCATGTGAGCTTTTATTCTTGAGAGAGTTTATTATCTTCCTAATTTCAGAAGGAGAGGTGGGTGGAATTTCAGTTGTATCAAATGATGTGCGTAAGGCCTCTTCCATTAACTGCCTTGCTTCTTCTAATGAACATTTAGATCCTATTTTCTCTACAACATTTAAAAAATGATTATTCAAAATGTTTTCGACTTCCGGCTTGTTGTTTATCAAGTTTCCATTCACTTTGATGGTGATGCCGTTATCCTGTACTCTTGGTTGTCCTATCTCCCTTGTAATAATATTCCAAATTGTTTTGATTTTGTTATCAGAGGTATTAATCTCAGACATGATGCACATGCTTATGGACTTTTTAATAAACTTTCTTAATGTAGCACAGTAGTTTTTATAATATTTGGCTGTTTCTGGGTCATTACTCTTTCTTGTTGTTAGATACAGTTCACTTTCGTGGTTACAAGATATTTTTATTGCTTTAGTAAGCAAAGGTTTTTTGCATAGTTTCTTATAATTAGCTTTAACTACTTTTTTGGGGTGACAGTTTTCAAATTCTCTTACAAGTGTAGCATGAAATAAGTTATATTTTAAATTAGCAAGGGGTTTCTTGTGCACCTCATCCCAATATAACTGCTGAAGGTTTTCTCTGAAATTTCTAATTGTTGAGTCATTAATTGAACACACAACTTTGGAGGGTAGTTTTGAATTACTGACTGGAGCTATGTCATATACTGTAACTAGCTGAGCGTCATGATCAGAAAGCCCATTCTCGACAGGACAAGAATTCATGTTTTTAAACCTATCTTGGTTCATAAAAGTGTTATCTATCAATGTGCTGCTGTTCTTTACTACCCGAGTAGGAAAATTAATGACAGTTGTCAAATTGAAAGAACCGAGCAAGATGTCCAGGTCATTCTTCCTATTACACTCTTTCAGTGAATCAACATTGAAGTCCCCACAAATAATAATTTGCTTTCCCCTATCTGACAGATAGCACAACAAGGCATCCACGTTTTCCAGGAATAAATGAAAGTTTCCTGAAGGGGACCTATATACTGTTACAATTATAAAAGAGCCCTCCTTCAGTTTAAGTTGACAGGCACATGCTTCTATATGTTGCTCTAGACAAAACTTTTTTGTATCTAAGCTTTCTACACAGTGATAACTTTTGACATATGTGGCAACTCCTCCTGCCACCTTATTCTCTCTACTCATATGTGCAGCTACTTTATAACCACTGACATTTACCTTTTCCATATCAGATACAATGTGATCTATTACATTATCAGATTCAATGTCATCTAAACAAACCAGGAGCTCATCTACTTTATTCTTCAATCCCGGGATATTTTGGTGAAAAATGGTAACATTATTGTTTAATTTACTTTTCTGAGAATCTACTTTCTTCTTTAATCCAACAATATTTTGGTTAAATATGGTAACATTATTATTTACTTTCCTGTTGTGAGAATTTTGTGAGTTTTGGACCTCTTTAGCACCTGCCTGCCTGAACTTCTCATTGGACTCTGATATTAGCCTAAAAAAGAGGTACATCCATGAGTACTAGTGTCCCCCCTTATGGATTTCGCTAACAATCCTGCCAGTTTACCCTTCCCTTTCCTATTGAGATGTAGGCCATGCCTTGTGAAATCCCTCCTATCAACAGCCTCGACAGGAACCAATCCAATGTCTGACAGAGTGGCCGCCCTACGAAAGTGATCCAACTCCATATTTACCCTCCTGACAGAGTGGTTCAACTGGGGCTGATCATGCCACACGAAAGCAGGCCACCAGCCCAACCTTGGTATGGGTCGTTGCTGAGGCTATTTTCACCAGGTCACACTCAGTGCTGTAGCCCTGATCCCTATCAATACTGTTTCCCACTCCACCCACTACCATTACATGATCCTGCTTTGTGAATACTTTGCACAAGGAACCTATATCCTCTACCACCTGGCTAAGACATGCACTTGGCATGAAAAAGTTTGTGACCTGGTAACTGTCACCTAATTTTTCCTGCAAAATCTGGCCCACACCTCTTCCACTGCTGCTACCTAGCAACAGAGCTTTCCTCTTACTTTCTACTTTTTTTGAAACAGTTGGTTTCCTAGTGAAATTCTGTTGCATCTTAACTACATCTACTTCTACTGGATCCTCTTCCTTACTTAACTGTGGTAACAAGGCAAATCTATTGATTGTGCCAATTGGGAAACTGTCAGACACTGTCCTCTTTCTGTGGCCCCTGTTCCCAGCTACCACTTCCCACCGCTGTTTGCCCTCCTGTCCCCTTAACCTCTTCAGTTCCTCCCTCGCTCTGTCCAAATCAGCCTGAAGGGCTCTAATTTTCTCCTCCTGTTCAGCTATAATCCTATCTCTTGAGCAAACCCTGCAAGAGAATGGAATAGTCTCGTTTACTTTTCCAATTCCCACGCCGCTACAATTTCCCCAATGAAACCACCTGTCACAACAGCTGCACAAAACCCCTGAACTAACTTTCCTACTGCAGCTCACACACTTAGTATCCATGGTAGTTTGGAAATTAGTTAAAGAGATTTACTAAGTGATAACGATAATGTATTACAAGCAGATGCAAAAAGACACTAAATATGTTTTGTAAACTAATATGTAAATAAGCTATAAACAAATGCACTTAAATTTGTGGTGTAACACTAAATATGCACGCTCAAAAATTAGGCCTAAACAGCCGAATGTAACCAAAACTAACTTTTTGCGGTAAGTGGAAGAATAGGTAAATAAAAGAAAAACCTTTAATGGCAAGCTTGAAGAACACACTAATGAATGTATTTAATTAGTTAATCTATACCAAATGCACTTGAGATTGCGGTATAACGCTAAGTATGCACACACGGAAGGTAACGCAAAGCCGCGAAACGAACTTTTCGCGATTACTGGAACAATACGCAAATAAAAGAAAAACCTTTAATGGTGAGCTTGGAAGGCACCCTAATGAACGTATTTAATCAGTTAAACTACAGCAAATGCACTTCGAATTGAGGTATGACGCTAAATATGCACATTCGAAAAATTAGGCCTAAGCAGCAGTAAGTAAACAAACGAACTTTTCGCGATTACTAGAAAACTACGCAAATAAGAGAAAAACTTTTAATGGTGCGCTTGAAGAGTACACTAAAGAACGTATTTAATTAGTTTAAAGTGTTCAAAAAAAAATGGTTCAAATGGCTCTGAGCACTATGGGACTTAACTACTGAGGTCATCAGTCCCCTAGAACTTAGAACTACTTAAACCTAACTAACCTAAGGACAT